>NC_044059.1:29762741-29840241 GCF_902167405.1 Gadus morhua | reverse complement strand
CCGTAAAACAACGCTCTTTGTTTAAGGGTTTCGTCAGCTGAAATAATTAGTTTCCCCCTCCATAAGTATTGATGACAATGGAAGGTGGGTGCAGAGGGTAGCTGCTGCATGCTGTGGGACAAAGAGTGTCCAGTTCAGGGAGACAACCAAGAGCACGACTGAAACAGCACTCGGGGCGACTCAGCTCAGGGCTTTCTGTTTACCTGAAACCAGACCATACTGGTTAAGCAACCAGAGATCAGAGAGTGTTAATGGGAATCCAGAGGCATCCCAACAGAAGGACCAGCGGCATGGCGCTTAACACGAGGGAAAAATGTGGAAAATGCATTTCAGATGACTGAGATAACATTTACACGTCTTATAGAGCGATAAGTAAAGCCGCCCCTAATCCCGTGTGCCGCCTGATGGCTCCACAGCCCTGGCAGCAGATAGCCGCCGCCGCCGCCAACATTTAGCTTTTTTTTGTGGAATCTGTATATAATGGCTTATTATTTTCAACATACTATCATACAAAATAAGTATATTAGTTCAGGCTACTTGTGCGACAGGTGGAATCAGGAGAGAGCCTCATTGGTCCTACTCTACGCCGTCGCTAAGGGCTCCTGGCAGCAGCTTCCTGTCGCGTCTCCGGCGCCTCGCGTCAGGGTTCAAGAGGCCGGACAGGTAAACGCTTGCGTTCTACGGCACAAAACACACCTCCCAGAACAAACTAATTGGGGTTGCTAACGTGTGAGATCCTTCCACCCGCATAATACCTGTCAGTTATGATGCGCTGAATAAGAATTGAATAAGAGTTGAGCAGGAAGATATTTAATACTTTGTAATGATTGATGCCATTATCGCCGCTGCTACGCGGAGCTCCGGGGCGGCTGACTTTGTCACTTTGATTGGCGCCCCGGTCTTTGGGAGATGGGAAGGAGGGGGAGGGAGGGGGGATATGCTCTCACTTTACGACCATCGAGCGTAAATCAGCTCCCAATCGCCTCCACAAACAAAGAAAGGGCAAAGGAGCAGAAGTGTTCTCAGAGCGCAGAGAGAGCAGCGCGCGCTCTCTCTCTCTCTCTCCCTCTCTCCCTCTCTCCCTCTCTCCCTCTCTCTCTCTCTCTCTCTCTCTCTCTCTCTCTCTCTCTCTCTCTCTCTCTCTCTCTCTCTCTCTCTCTCTCTCTCAGCAGATTGATTAATGGAACGCGGTCCTCATTCATCATGGCTAATGTCACTTTTCGTAAGACCTGATTTTAATGCTGACCCAGTAGAACAGACAACTCGGTGGGAAGCCAACGCACACACTAACACACAGACACACACACTAACACACAGACACACACAAAGAGAAACAAGTGAGCAACCTTGGGATGGCTGCGCATGTGCGTGTGTGTGTCTATGTGTATGTGTGTGTGGGTGAGGGCAAAGTGAAAACCAAAGAAATAAAGGAAATGCACATGGGAGCTGATATTATTACATTTGATACATTCAAAACGAGCACATTTACATTTCATTCGTCAAGCTGCATTGTATAATAATGGGCAATTTATACAGTGTGTGTGTGTGTGTCTGTGTGTGTCAGAGAAAGTAAGAGTGATAGTGAGGAAGTAGGAAAGAGGAAAAAAGGACAGAGATTAAATTATGCTTGAGCAGAATGATTAAATTCCATACATAGAAAACTAGAATGTAGATATGTTCAGTCTCTGTGTGTGTGTGTGTGTGTGTGTGTGTGTGTGTGTGTGTGTGTGTGTGTGTGTGTGTGTGTGTGTATATATGCGAGAGGGACAAGAAAAAAGTGAGAGAGCTAGAGAGAGAGAGAGAGAGCAAATGAGAAGGAGCCATGTAGCGTAGAGGTGTGTGGGTGTGTGTGTGTGCACACGTGTAGTGCTTCCCTCATGTGACATGTAGAAGCGTTGCTGAGTACACTTGATTCTATTTTTCATGCGGCTCCTCCGGTTCACACGACTCCGCTGGCAGAACACACCGTGCCGCCGTGCACCACTGAGCATGTGCATGTCGCGGCTGCGGCGGAGCTGTTTGGGAGGCGGTGTGCGCGGCGTGTGTTCCCGGTGTTCCCGGGGTGCGCGGGCCAGGTGAGCTGAACAGCTCCGGCAGCTCGGTCTCCCGGAGGCCGACACGCTGCCGCTGCGCTTCTCAGAATAGGGAATCTCTCGTGTACGACAAAGAAAAAACTGTTCTGCCTTCCCGTACGCAGGGTGAGGATTAGCCACGCATGATGAGAGCCCCCCGACCGCAGCACCCCCGCAGTGGGGGGGCTCCGACGGGATCCGGGGACAGGACCGGTTATATTCTTGGTGACAGAGGGACGAAAAAATGACTAAGAATGAAGGGAACTTGTTTAGCACTCAGCGACTGAACGTGCCCTCGTGTTCTCCGGGATGTGTTCCTGCATTTATTACATCCCCTCTCAGCCCCAGATGCTCCATGCCTTCCCTTTGTCCCTCGCTCCCTCTCTTATCGTTCCGCATGGAGGCGTTATTCTTCGCCCTACGCGGTTCTTTTTCCCTCGCCGTCTCCCCCCCCAAAACACTGATATATTTCACCCCCACTTCCCCGTGTGTGTGTGTGTGTGTCATCAGAGAGTGGGACGGGTCTCCATCTATTAACACAGAGCACCTCTGAGTCCCTGGGCACCCGCCTAGTACACACACACACACACACACACACACACACACACACACACACACACACACACACACACACACACACACACACACACACACACACACACACACACACACACACACACACACACACACACACACGCGTGATCAGTGAGCTAAAGAAAATGCTTGTGTTACACACATGGCCTTGATGGAGGCCGTCACCTGCATTACTTGGGTCAGTATCTATCTGCCTTCCTGCATGCACTAACACCCCCCCCACCCCCAACCCCAACCCCACCCCCACCCCCACACACACACACACACACACACAAACACACACACGCACACAAAAAGCAGGACGTACTCATTTTTATGTAGTACATCCATTAAGGGTTTTATTGATACTCATTTATTTGGCTTGTGCGCGCGTGCTGCGGCTTGCTGCCCTGGTCTCTGTGAGGGACAGAGAGGAGCTGAAGGTCAGTGCTGAAGGTACACAGGAGGTCAGAGCAGGAGGGCAGAGCCCCCCAGCCCCAGGGGACAGCCAGCAGGGGCCAACAGGGGGATGGACCACGGCGTGGTGCAGGCCCACACACACGTATGAAGAGAGGGTCCCTCACGCACACACTGGGCCTGTGTGTGTGTGCAGGTGTGTGTGTGGTTCTGTTGTTTCACACTCTGTGTGTGTGAGGGATTTTGCCCATGTTACTGCGACGCTAAGGACCGGGGACATTAAAGATGCATGGGGCCCGGCTGGGGCCACACAGACATGGGGGACACTTCACGGAGCAGGGCCATGAAAAATGGATGGGTGAGAGACAGACGGACGGACGGATAAGGGAGAGAGGGAGGGGGGGGGAAGAGAGAGAGCGAGAGCGAGAGAGAGAGAGAGAGAGGGAGAGAGAGAGAGAGATCCATTCTGAGATAAATATGGAGCAGAGAAAGTGGGGACGCTGCGGAAGATGGCATCGTCTGAGAAGAGCCCAGGAAATAAATTGCCTAAAAGTGATCGAGGGAGTTTATTCACCCGATAGCGCTATCATCTCAGAGAGGACTACAGAGAGGCTGCACACACTGGAAGTTGGACCCGGTACCCAGCACCATATATCTATATATATATTTATATAAAAAAACGTTACAAATATATGCATATGCACTATATACCGTAGACACATGACACATTAAGTTGACGTCGTCCTTAATGGTCAAATTGTTGGTCAGTAGAATGGTGTGTGTCAAAGCAGTGGATCGAGGGGGGGGATTGGCTGCTGAATGAGTGATACCACAACCACTTGGCTTCTAAAAGTAAAAGCCTCTAAGTTATACACCGTCTTCTGTGAGGGTGGGGAGGGGACGCCAGGGGGATTGACTTCATTTCAAAACCATTAACGACAATGCAAGTGTCAACCGCAGCTGTCACATCGTGCCGTTCGCGCTGGGGAGAATGACTCACTCAGTGGGGCATTTTCACTGTTCTCTTTAACATCATGGTGCCTAGTGAACGGTACAATCACTCGTATCTTACATTTCTAATCAGTCAAACACTCATACATTCTCTTTATCAATGCAGGTTTTGTCATGAGCGGATGTGGAGACCATAAGTAATCTAGTCACTACAGTTTATCGCGTCAGCCTGTATTGTATGTGGAGATGAAGAGACATAGAGGGGAGCAGAAAAGGGGATGAGAGAGAGAGAGCTTGGGCTAGAGGCAGAGACGAATGCAGCTAATAAGGGATGGGGGTTTTAAATAGCTTCTGCAGTCCTCGCAAAAGATAGAATCGTACACAAACATTGTAATATGGGACGCCATATTGATGAATCTCAATACATATCCTATTGGCAGTCAGTGATATCTTGTTGGGGGTCATGTTCTGCCCTCCCTTCTGGTCGTCCTTGTGTGTCTAGGTTACTGCGTTTCAATCGGAGGACGCAACACTGAATTAGGGCATGCAAATGAGAACAGATTCATCACTTTCTCGGTCCTCTGCCTACTCACACTTTTAAGATCAGGCACCTTTCCTTTATTCAGAGTGTACCCATGGAGCATCCCAGAAGACTGAGGGCCGGACCGGGCCAGACCGGGTGAGTCAGCCACAAGACACACCGGGGCCACCACGACCTCCACACGCACTTTATGAGTGCATACGGGACCGGTCTCAAGGTCTTTACCGATTCATAGGGCTATTTAACGTGCATCTGTGTTTTTCTTATATTCTTCAACTGTGTGTGTGTGTGTGTGTGTGTGTGTGTATGACAGAGGGGATATTACATTAGCCCCCCCCCCCCTAATGTAGAGCAGCACCACATGTAGGAACAGATTTCACGGCTCTAATTACAATATGAATGTCTGATTAGGATAATTAGCGTGGATCGCAAGGTAGGTGGTGCTCACTCGGCGATGCTCATTACCTCCGTTTAAATGTCACATGCGCCGGAGAACGGGCCAATAGCGGTGGGCGGTGGGAGCGCGGTGGGAGCGCGGGGGGGGGGGGGGGGGGGGGGATGAGGAGGGGGGGAACCGTGACAAAAAGGAGGAGACACCATACTAGTTTTGGGCTATGTTTGTATGTTGTTTCTTTCATTTTTCGTCAAAGAATGATCTTATGCATTTTTCTATCATTCATCTCAGAGGCGGAAAAAGTATTATTTTAATCAAAGATATCTTCGCCTACAAAATATGAATCCGAGGTTTAAGAAAGAGAAAATATGAGAAAAGTGTAAATAAAATAAAAAGGGAGCATGGATCTGACGCAGCGAGGGGAACAGCAAGAAACCGAAAGATGAAAATGAATTAAACGCCGGGAGGAGAAGAGGGCATACAAGGAAATGAGAACCAGGTAGGTGCATGTTAGGAAGGGAGGATGATGCACACAACCACGCACGCACGCACGCACACACCACAAACGGACACACGTCATTTTCTCTAGCATCAAGCCCACGGGGGCATTGCGTATCAAAGACACAATCTCCGGTGATATGTGTGTGCGGTCAGTGTGCTCTTATTTACATACATATTAAATATGTACATGCATACCAACATGCAAACGCTCGCTCGCAGCCCAATTCTAGACATGCAATTTCAGGCTGCATTTTCCAGGGACCTTTAACATGAGTTTGACATTCCAACTTCATCCTCATTTCTTTAAACATGATGGGAAGATGCGTGTGTGTATCTGTGTGTGTGTACCTGTGTGTATCTGTGTGTGTGTACCTGTGTGTATCTGTGGGTGTGTATCTGTGGGTGTGGGTGTTTCTCATTATAGCATATTCATTGTAATATGCTAGTACTCTGCAACTCTACTATATGAAAGCCAATAACTAAACCATATCAGAACAAATTCAAACATATTGGGCCCCCATTTAAGTCTTTATCAAGACTCTCTTAAACCTCATTAGGTGACATTGTGAGTTCCCATTGTAACATTTATATGGGTAAGCCTCTTATAACACAGCCTATACAATTGAGGGTTCTAATGACCAGCTTAATGACCACACAAACATCCCATAATAGTACACATACTCTACACTTAGAGAACTAGCAGATGTTGTGGCTGCTCTACCCTGCTTGTATCGTCTGAATCGTTATTTTCCTTTGCATGCACCCCCCCCCCACACACACACACACACATACACACACACACACACACACACACCTTATCAACTTAAAGACACACTGAGGAGCGTGGGTGTGCACGGTCAGCAGCTGTTATAAATAGCGCGCCCGTTCATCAGTTCCATGATTGACCCGATTAGAAAGCAAAGGTATTAAGAAGCTGTTATTAAAGCAACGCAGGGTTCATATATACCCCCTCCAGAGACGTCGCGGCCCGGCCGCTTATGTATAAATATCATTACGAACCAGCCCAGTCCCCGGGCTCCAGAGACAACCTCATCGATGTCAGAGTATATAAGAGCTTGCGTGTGTGTGTGTGTGTGTGTGTGTATCTAGATTGTATTCAAACTAATATTAAACAACTTTGTTCCTGGCCCCATGACAGGAAATAGCTATGACTGTCTCTCGTGGGAGGGCAGTGTGCACACGTATGTGCTTTGGGTTGTGCATGCGAGCATATGAACATTTGTGTGCGAGTGTGTGTGAGTGGCTTGTCTGTGTACAGTGTGTGTGTGTGTGTGTGTGTGTGTGTGTGTGTGTGTGTGTGTGGCTTGTCTGTGTACAGTGTGTGTGTGTGTGTGTGTGTGTGTGTGTGTGTGTGTGTGTGTGTGTGTGTGTGTGTGTGTGTGTGTGTGTGTGTGTGTGTGTGTAGGTTGCTCATGTGTGTGCCTGGCAGGGTAATGGGGATGCGTGGGTGTGATAAAACAGGATTTCCAGAGGGAAGCGGAGCTCTACAGCCGTACTATCGCACTGTACAGACGGGATTACTAATCACAATGTATGTGTCTTAGTGACAGAGGTAGAGAGAGGGTGTTTGAGAGAGAGAGAGAGAGAGGGAGAAATAGAGAGAGGGATACGACAGAACCATGACACTTGGCCAGAACTAAGGCAGCAGTTATTTGTGTCGCTCAAACTAAAACCTTGATGGAAACTGTTGTCTCACTGCTGATTGGCAATTCTGAAATAAAGTTGTGTGTGTGTGTGTGTGTGTGTGTGTATGTGTATGTGTATGTGTGTGTGTGTGTGTGTGTGTGTGTGTGTGTGTGTGTGTGTGTGTGTGTGTGTGTGTGTGTGTGTGTGTGTGTGTGTGTGTGTGTATGAATGAATGACTGCATTAGCAAGTAAGTCCAGTAAATGAACAAATCAAAGTGCCTTGCGTGCAACCGAGCATTTAATCACTGGGATTAAGATTCATATTTATAGTGTGAGATTAAATGAGATTAAATGGGGGGGGGGGGAGGGGGTAGACCGACAATTAATCCACAGCTGTGAGCATATATTCTGGAGGGGTAGGGTCAGCTCAGGTCAGCTCTACTTATATACACTATGTACACAGCAGCCTTCTTCCTTCGATTTCCAGGTGTGTAGGTCAGTAAGCCTAACTGGAAATGTCAGACATTGAAGTGAACAGAAAACAATAGGCTCTCTCTCACTGTGGGGGGGGGGAGACGGCTTAGTGGCCGAGGCGGAAGGGGTTTGGATGATGGATGGTCAGCAGTATGAGGAGAACATCCAGTTCCCAGTTCCTCAACCACCGGCCTGCGTGAGATCCCACGTGTGCTTCGGAGTGACTTCACAGATTCTTTCAGATTTTTTTTCTTTCAGCAATGACAAAAAAAAGACAAAACCAACAAAAGAGAGGAAGAGAGGGTGAGTGACGGCACTCCTCCTGCCCGCGCCATCCATCACCCGGGGTTGACAGGTGGCTGCACCCTGCTGCCTCACACACACACACACACACACACACACACACACACACACACACACACACACACACACACACACACACACACACACACACACACACACACACACTCAAATCGGATTTATCATCTGTGCTTCACAAATGGAGCTGAACTGGCACACTCAATAGTTTGACTTTAATTCCATCACCACAGTGTGAGTAGTGTATGGCAGCATCAGGACCATTGCAGATCAGTAAAAGATATACATGGGTTTTCTCTTTTACAATGTGTCCCTCTATCTCTCTCCCTATCTCCTCCATGATATGAAGGCACCAACATGAGGCCTGTCTGCTGCTACACAGCCACAACACCATCACAGCCCCAACACCATCACAGCCCCAACACCATCACAGCCACAGCACCATCACAGCCCCGACACCATCACAGCCACGACACCATCACAGCCACAGCACCATCACAGCCCCGACACCATCACAGCCACGACACCATCACAGCCAAGACACCATCACAGCCACGACACCATCACAGCTACGACACCATCACAGCCACGACACCATCACAGCTACGACACCATCACAGCCACGACACCATCACAGCCACAACACCATCACAGCCACAACACCATCTCAACACCATCACAGCCACGACACCATCACAGCCCCGACACCATCACAGCCCCGACACCATCACAGCCACGACACCATCACAGCCCCGACACCATCACAGCCCCGACACCATCACAGCCACGACACCATCACAGCCACGACACCATCACAGCCACGACACCATCACAGCCACAGCACCATCACAGCCCCAACACCATCACAGCCCCGACACCATCACAGCCACGACACCATCACAGCCACAACACCATCACAGCCACGACACCATCACAGCCACAACACCATCACAGCCACAACACCATCACAGCCACAACACCATCACAGCCACAACACCATCACAGACACGACACCATCACAGCCACAACACCATCACAGCCCCAACACCACCCTGCCCCCGTTTTAGAGGAGAGACAAAGCTAAAGATACGGTGGGAAGGGAAAGAGAATCCTACGGGTACAGCCTCTGAACGTCTAGATTCAACTAAATCCAAGCGCTCTGCGATTCTCTCCAGAGCCAACCGACGACAACACACACGACACACACACACGTACTCTCACACACAGACACACACACTCTCACACACGTAAATTCTCACCCCCTCAATCCCTCATGCCTTCAGTTTGAAGTTTCATTTACATCCCCAAAAGCTTCCCACACTCTGCTATCTGCACTGCTGTGCTAGGCTCCGCGAGCAGCAAGGGTCTTCAAAGAGAGGAGCTGGGAGAGGGGGGTTCAACTGAGAGGAGATGGAAAGGCAGAGTGACAGAGCGGAGAAAGAGTGACTGAAATAGGGGCGGAGATGAAAAAGAACAAAGTTTGACATAACTCCCCAGCCCTGGCAAATTGAAGAAGAATAGTGCAGCTAAAAAGAAAGCTGAAAACGCTTTTGAGGAAGAGTAGAGCAAAGTGAAATCAAACAGTGGTCGATCAAAGTGATACGGATCAAAGTGAGAAGGGAGAGACAGCCGGAGAAAGCCTGGGATGGGCTGTGGGGCACCAAGCCAACATCTTCACACTTAAAAGGAAAAAGAGAAATAAAAATAAAAGTCATTCATATTGTAACAAGTAGTGAAAGACTTTTTGGAAGCACCAACAGCTATGCAGGCATCCCGCCTGGGGGACACAGTGCCTTCCATAGGTCCTTTCAAACCGTTGTTAGTCCATCACGCCTGATGATCACTGCACGTGAGGTCAAGGAAACACAGAAGCGCAGGAAATAGAAACACAGCTTGTTTAGGTCAAGGTTTGTTTGTACATTTTGTGAGGTTGTTAAAAGGCCAGAAACCATACATTATATTTCAGAATGAAAAAAAACATTTGGGTGTTCAACTGTTGAATGGGAAAATACAGTCGCTATACATTGTTCTATGACATTAACCCATATCCTATGCTGTGGGTAGACTCTAACTAACCCTAAACCTTTGTTAGAAGACTATCACACGGCTCTCATTCCAGCAGGGAAATCCAATGTTCAACACGCACACAAAAAATAAAGATAGGAAGGAAGAAGAAAAAGCCAAAGCGCCAGGGAGATAGCAGAGAGAAAGAGAGAGCAAGTGAGACGTTTGGCGATTGTTAAATGACTGCAATCAAACTCCGGCGTCTGAGTCCCGGGTGCTGCTCCCCTCGGGTGCCTCACTCAGGATGTGACAGGGCATTCTGCCGAGTGTCGGTTTAGCCGTCCTTTTCCAAACCCATTCTTCTCACGCTCCCCAGATAAATGAAAACGATTTAACACAACGAGCGCCAGAGCTGAGCACCCATCATCAGACGGGGCGGGAGGGACAGATCTGCTACGGCGTGATGGGTTTCGTCTTGCCGCGGCTCCTAGAATCCATTTTATCACTCAACCTCTCTCCCTCTATCTCCGTCTCTCCCACCTCCCTCGCCCACGTCTTAATGGCGGTCAGGCGTTTCCCTTGGCCTTCGGGAGACCGGTCCTAACTAGCTCTGGATTTGTGGGGATTTGGTGTTGGCCGGGGTTTAGACGAGCCAAGAGGCCTGGCTGTCAGCTCTGCCATTAGAGCCCATCATAGGCTCTCCTTTGTGGGCAAGAGGCCCTCGGATTTCCAGCCTCCATCCACCTGCGCCATCAAAGAAACGGACACGTGGCTTCCGGGGAATAAACCCGGAATCTGGAGTCCTGGAGAATGCATTTACAATTCAGCCTCAGCATGGCGATAGGTGATGGGTGTGTGTGCGTGTGCGTGTGCGTGTGCGTGTGCGTGTGCGTGTGCGTGTGTGTATTGTGTGTGTGTGTTTTTGAGTGTGTGTTTCTGCTTGAGTGTGTGTATTTTTTGTGTGCGCGTGCGTGCGTGCGTGCGTGCGTGCGTGCGTGCATGGCTGTCTGAGTGT
Source organism: Gadus morhua (assembly GCF_902167405.1). Lineage (NCBI taxonomy): Eukaryota > Metazoa > Chordata > Actinopteri > Gadiformes > Gadidae > Gadus > Gadus morhua. The sequence continues at coordinate 29,829,334 of NC_044059.1, read as the reverse complement.
GTAGGCGAGCGGCTTTCCCAAGGATTGTTTGGCGATACCGTAAGCACATTCTCCATCTCCAACCCTAAGTTAAACAGATGATTTCTCCACAATTGGATGCGGACAAGAAAATAAACAGAATTGATGGCAGAAAGATGGTGGAGGAGGGAGGCTCGCCTCGCGCTCGGCCTTAAAAGCCTCGTAATGAAATGATAAATGGAGGACTAAATTGGAAAATGCAAGATGTATACCAGTGTTTTGTTTCTCTGAGTAGGCCAGGGCGACCACATGGGCCCTAGCTGTGATTAGATGAGAGACAGAGGGAGATGAAGGATGGAGAGATGATGGAGGGGGAGATTGATTTAGAGATAACGGTGTGTACCCCGTAAGCCTACCGCGCGCGCCCCGCTATGGAATAGGTGTGTTTGTAAACGGGAAAAGGTAAATGATTGAGGGAAAGTTTGGGGGATGGGAGGAGGGGTTGCTTGTGCATGCGTGCACGTTTGTAAATGTGTGTGCGTGTGTGTGTTCTTGTGTCTTCATGCACATGGCATCGTGCATCATTGTATGTACAAGAGCACATGATTCTGTGTGCATGTGCACATGAGAGCTCCACTAACTATGTATAGGTATAATCGAATACCCCACAGAGGCTATGGCTGGGTACGGCACAGAGGATGCATGGTGGAGATAATATGGTGTGACACACACACACACACACACACACACACACACACACACACACACACACACACACACACACACACACACACACACACACACACACACACACACACACACCCCAATGTTAACAGCGACACTTGTTTGGTTATTTTTTTTGCACACCCATGCATTTCCGCTGCTAGAAGATATGATCTTTGTTTCATATTCTTAAGAGTAACGATAAGGAATGAAATTCAGCCAATGAGGGTAGAGCGCTAGGAATGGTTCAGCAAGAGCGCTCTAAGAGGTACCCCCCCCCCCACACACACACACACACACACTACCCCCCCCCGGGAACTGAATAATTAGGAGAGCAGAGGAGTCTGTCTGAGTGATGAATGATGAAGGAATGAGGAATACAAGAAGAAATGACGAGAGGGTTAACGACAAAATGCGAAACAACAGGAAAAAATAAAACACGACAGGAAGAATCCAAACATCGCAGGCGGTCATAAGTGGCGCCGCCCAGCTTTATGTATTCTCCGTTATACAACCCTTTTAGCGCTAACCCTATTACAGCGGGGAAAGACTATAAAAGAGAGCGCGTGTGTTATTGCTGCAGCGGCGGGCCAGTGAGGGCCGCATTAAGACGTAGGGGACACAACGTTCCCGCGGCCCCAGAGGAGCTGTGGGTCATCAGTGACATCATCAACAGGCGCCGTCGCCGTCGTTAAGAGCCGCTCACGCAGGGGGTCGCTCACCGGACGGGAGGGGAAAGAGAATAAAAAATGGTAAATAAAAATGCATGTGCGTAATATGCATACTACGTTTCCATTTAGGTGTTATTTAGCAGGCCCTTTAGAGCAAAGAGACTGAGGCTCTAAAGCAAAGCAACAAACAACGAACTGGACATTAAAAGGCACATAACCAGTAATAGACCGCCAGGAACTGGTTAAGCTCTGAATTAGAAGAGTATGTTTGTCTGCCTGACAAATGCATCCAGACAAACCAACACACACGCGCGCGCGCACACGCACACACACACACACACGCACACGCACACACACGCGCACACACACACGTCAGTCTCCTGCCCATGACCAATTGGATCAAAGAAAATAAAAGTAGGACTAGTGTAGCACGAGTAGTCCTGCTATGTGTTTGTATTGTGGCGTGACGTCAACGCATCAATACACCATTGCGGCTTTAAGCCTATGATATCATCCATATGCCTGTTGTGGCCATCTTCCCAGTAAATAACGACAGGCAAGCAGGCATTAATAGGAAGCAGCATGCAGCACTGTGGGAAGCAGCATGTCATATTTATTATGACATTTATTATGGCACGGCGGCCCGGCTTGGAGAGGAGATGCTGAGCAGAAGACCCAGCGATCAATACAGCTGCAGACCAGCGATCAGTACAAAGAGCTGAGCACTGCAGACCAGCCATCAGTACAAAGAGCTGCAGACCAGCGATCAGTACAAAGAGCTGCAGACCAGCGATCAGTACAAAGAGCTATAGACCAGCGATCAGTACAAAGAGCTGCAGACCAGCGATCACTACAAAGAGCTGCAGACCAGCGATCAGTACAAAGAGCTGCAGACCAGCGATCAGTACAAAGAGCTGAGCACTGCAGACCAGCCATCAGTACAAAGAGCTGCAGACCAGCGATCAGTACAAAGAGCTGCAGACCAGCGATCAGTACAAAGAGCTATAGACCAACGATCAGTACAAAGAGCTGCAGACCAGCGATCACTACAAAGAGCTGCAGACCAGCGATCAGTACAAAGAGCTGCAGACCAGCGATCAGTACAAAGAGCTGCAGACCAGCGATCAGTACAAAGAGCTGCAGACCAGCGATCAGTAAGAGCTGCAGACCAGCGATCAGTACAAAGAGCTGCAGACCAGCGATCAGTACAAAGAGCTGAGCACTGCAGACCAGCCATCAGTACAAAGAGCTGAGCACTGCAGACCAGAGATCAGTACAAAAAGCTGAGCACTGCAGACCAGCGATCAGTACAAAGAGCTGCAGACCAGCCATCAGTACAAAGAGCGATGGACTGGGGAGATTCAAGAAGAGAGAGACGACTGTGGAAGACAAGCTCCGTAGAGAGGAGGACCAGAACAATCCGACAAATCCTGTGTGTGTGTGTGTGTGTGTGTGTGTGTGTGTGTGTGTGTCTGTGTACTTAACAAATACAAACTGATATCGGTAGATTTTTTTTTTAATAATAATAAAAAACTAAAACATTTATAAATAATAAATAGTTAAATAAATCAATAAAGGAGGAAATGACATCTGAGGCGTTTACAGAGAGAGAGAGAGAAGAGAGGCCAGAGTAGGGAATGAGAAGGAATGGCTAATCACCACTCAGTGAAGATCTCCCTCCCCATTAATAATACATCACACTGTCTCGCTCGGCCTTTTCTCCATTTTTTATCAGTAATTAGCATAGCGCTCACATCTACTATGCCATAAATAAATGAATGTGTGTACAGAGAAACAGAGCCAGAGCAGACAGTGTGTGAGTGCTTTCTGCGGTGGGTAATACCGTATGCATTCCACTGCATACTTGTATGTCTGCGTGTGAGCGCTAGGCCCGTGTGTGGGAGTTACTGTCGTCTAATTGCCTCTCTCAATTAAAAAGCCATACATAAAAACTAGCGCAAAGAGAAAGAGAGCGCAAAGGAGAGGAAGCGAGTGAGAGAGTGCGAGTGAGAGAGTGAGAGATAAATTGGTGTTTTACGTGCACAACATGCGAGGGACTAAACTTAGAAAAAGGATGCTTCCATAATGACAGCCTCGTCGCAGGCTCTGGAACACACAGGGCCATCACAGCGGCATCTGAGGAGAACCAGAGCTACGATAGATATAAAGGTCATCTCTTCTCCCACACAACAAACAGCATGGAGGACGTCCAGACTGCTGAGAATACCTGTCACTTACAGGAGAGAGCATCTCTCCCTGAGAGAAAGAGCAATGGAACACAGCCAGCCAAAAGGGAGGGGAGGGGAGGGGAGAGAGAGAGAGAGAGAGAGGGAGAGGGAGAGGGAGAGGGAGAGGGAGAGGGAGAGGGAGAGGGAGAGGGAGAGAGAGAGAGAGAGAGAGAGAGAGAGAGAGAGAGAGAGAGAGAGAGAGAGAGGGAGAGGGAGAGGGAGAGGGAGAGAGAGAGAGAGAGAGAGAGAGAGAGAGAGAGAGAGAGAGAGAGAGAGAGAGAGAGGGGAGAGGGAGAGAGAGAGAGAGAGAGAGAGAGAGAGAGAGAGAGAGAGAGAGAGAGAGAGAGAGAGGGGAGAGGGAGAGAGAGAGAGAGAGAGAGAGAGAGAGAGAGAGAGAGAGAGAGAGAGAGAGAGAGAAAACACACACAACACAGGTGGAATCTGAAGAGGAACGACAAACTGTCTCTCAAAGACAGACATGTAGGAACAGAGACGGCTGAGCAGAGACTGAGTGGGAGTTCACAGAGACACAACTGGGTTGCAGAACGCGCTTTTGGAGGATGTGAGACCCAAATTACTTATCTTTCCATCCATTTGACAGATTTTCGTAACATTACACAACTATTAATATTGTTACGCAATGCAGAACAGGACATACATCTCTCATCGCTACTTTACGGACGAGGGGAGGAGGGCTTGATTTTAATTCAACTTGTTGCATAATGTTTAAAGTAATTGGAGCCGTCTCACCAGGGCCGCGGCGAATGCAACGGCTAATGTAACGTTTCGATGCGTGTCCTTCTTGGTAATTACTATAATCCAATATAACCCAAAAAGAGAAAGTCAAGCGTACAGTTCTGACTCTGGCTTTTGCTCTAATAATAACTAAAGAACGATAGATAGAGATAGAGAGATATAGAGATAGGGAGAGATGGCAAAGGAAACTAGAAAATGCAATTTCCTGCAGAAAATGCGGTGAGTGGTGTGGTACAAAGTGAGGTTGAAAATATTTTTTAATAAAGCCACATAGATTAAGACATAAAGAAACGTTAAATGGCTTAAATCAAGTGACGGGATTTGAACAAAAGTTCAAAAGTCTAAATGGAGTTAACAATGTTAACATGCACACCATTTAAGAAAATGTAAATGGTTGGAAACAAACAAACTGACAGCTGAATGGAAAGTGCAAAGCATTGCTAAAAATGCAGAAATGTAAAATGAATTGAACTGAAGAATCTGAAAGGGCAAATGCTGGTGTGTCAGTGTGAGTGAGTGTGAGTGTGAGTGTGTGTGTGTGTGTGTGTGTGTGTGTGTGTGTGTCATGTTACAAAAGAGATAGTATTTTAAAAGTAGAATATCTAAAAAGTGTAAAATATTTAAGAAATCTGAAAAGAAGCGCGCGACTCCAAGCTATTCTGAACATTGTAAAATTGAATGGAGTCTCTAGGTGAAAAATTGAGGAAGGAGACAGGTCCCAAAGTTTGTGGGGGATAATAAAGAGGAAATTTAGAATAAAGCTTATGAAGAACAACAGTTGAGAGCTGCATGCAGCACTCATCTAATAAATGGCCCATAGGTTATTTAATGTCGACTCACAACCTGCAGTATGGTCTAGACCAGTCATACTCAAGTAGCGGCCCGCGGGCCTTTTGTGGCCCGCGGGGTGTCTATTAATGGCCCTCGAGCTGTTTTGAAAAGTTTTTTTAATTATTTAAAAAAAAAAATAAAAAAAAAAAAAACGTGCTGGGCGCTCTTATTTTGAAACCGCGCGCCGCGATCTCAATACGAGGCTGGGGGTTGCAACGATAAACAGATAGCACTCCAGCCCACAGACCGCTCCAGCCCTCCCAAACTCGAGGCAGACAGTCCATCTCAGCAGCAGTCAAGGCTGATTTAGGGTCGTTTTAGACGCAGAGACGTAAGCACGTAATTTACACAAGGGACTTGTTTTAGACAAGTTTTGATTTACGGTTCCTTTAAGGTTCCTTAAGGATTGCGCGTGTTGCAAGGGGATTCTCCGCCAGAACAGTAGGGGGAGCAACGAACGAATCTGTGGGCGTGGAAGTGGAAATCGCTGGCTTGTTTATATTTATAATTATCATAATTCGTTCTTGTGTTTTCTTCTTCTCCTTCTTCAAAATTCTTCATTCGCTTCTGTCACAGCCTTTTAAAAATGGCGCTATTATGCTGTAAAACCGGAAATGTGAGACTCCTGAAAGGATGTGGTTAGCTGGCCAATCACAGTCTTTGCGAGCTGCGTAGGGCCGTAGTGTTTTAGTCGCATAGTCAGGAATTTTGGCCGACGCACTTAAGCACGTAAGGGGGGATATTTTACCGCGCAAGGGGGGGTTATGTATCTTACGTGCTTACGCGTTACGTCTAAAACAGAGCATATATCGGCCTCAGTCACACGTATATCGACCGGCCCCTTGAGTCACTGAAAAAAAAAATTGTAGCCCCTCATCATTTCTACTTGAGTACCCCTGGTCTAGACTCTAGACTACTTTGTGCATAATTAAGAGCGAAATCAATAACTTAACCAACCGCTTACAATGAAAGTAGCCGTCTTAAAAGGTTTTCCGTGCATCATATCTGTAAGCACATCATAATGCCCGGGCTCATCCCTCTCCAAGGCCCCTGGCTTTATGTGCTCTGTCAAAGCAATCAGAGGAGGAGGTCAGCTCTCCAGGCCCAGGGCTCTGGAGTGGAGCCTTCACGCATTCTGTCCACTCAAAACCTGTGTGGTTAACCTCTTAGCCACCACCTCGACGAACACACGCACACACACCTGCACGCACGCACACACACCTGCATGCACACACACACACACACACACACACACACAGCAGTACCCCTGCGGTGACCCTTGATGTTTTCGCTCTGATCACAATTACAGAAAGGGAAGGTAGACGTTTGGAGGAAGATAGAGATTGAGACCCAAGGGGTGTGTGTGTGTGTGTGTGTGTGTGTGTGTGTGTGTGTGTGTGTGTGTGTGTGTGTGTGTGTGTGTGTGTGTGTGTGTGTGTGTGCGTGTGTGTGTGTGTGTGTGTGTGTGTGTGTGTGTGTTTTGTAAAGGGCTGAGGCCAGTGCGGTCTGGGTAAAGTGACAGAGTGCTGAGGTGTCACTGTGCAGTGCTCTCCCCGTCTGCTTTGAAGCTGCTGCCGTTTGGTTTCTCCTCTGCCGGAGATGAAAGCCGAGCGGCAGCGCGGGGCTCGTGGAGGCATGGCGGTTTAACCGTCGGGCATAATGAGGGGAGCAAAGGATTAACTGCTGCCAGAGGAGAAAACCTGACCCCATTTTCATTTTCTTAAGACTCAACTTGAATTTCAAGTACAAGTGAAATAAAACCCTGTTTAATAGAAGGCATATGTTGCCCTTCTATATACTCTATAGATAGAACACGGGCAATAGCAAATTAGCCTTATTGACATGATCAACAACACAACATGTAGCACCATGACAAAGGAATTAAACATTAAACGCAATATTCAAGACAATCTGTCAATGTTACTTCAGTTTTCATTGTAAATTAGATCAAAGAATCATCATGTGCAACATGGTGCATATATTTCATTGTCATATTCAAGTGGATTTAAAGCTACCCAGATTTGAAGAATCATATAAACATTAATCCTGTGCCAGTGGAAGGCAGTATGTTGGAATGCACCCGCATTTTTCCTGTGGGGCTTAGAAGGGCACCACGTTGACATGCACAAGGACACACATGCTCACGCACACACAGGCACACGCACACAAACACACACACACACACACACATTATAATCCTGATTCCATGTACTCCATATCGTCAGAGGACAACAAAGGAGCTGTGTGTGTGTGTGTGTGTGTGTGTGTGTGTGTGTGTGTGTGTGTGTGTGTGTGTGTGTGTGTGTGTGTGTGTGTGTGTGTGTGTGTGTGTGTGACCACATATCTCTCATTTCAGTGGGATGTACTCATCTAATACCAAAAACCCTTGAAAATCTGCTCCGCTATGTTACTTTTACGAGCCAATTAATCAGCGCCCTCCCTTGGCAGGCTGGTTCAGGCTTCCTCAATGACGCGGTCACACTGGAAAGTATTTTAACGCAGATGGAAGAGACAGACGGAATAGATTCATCCATTCGTGCCGTAAAAAATATATATTTTTAAGAGTTATAAATCTATGTTTAATCAAAATGGTTACCTCATGCACGACGTGCATTACCGCACCCACCAATCATAGGCAAACGCACACGTACACGCACGCACGCACACACCCTCCCATGTCTCTAACTGCCACAAGTGGGGCAGTGAAAGATGTGAAGGGGGTTCCTGCTCGGTACAGGGGTCTCCTCTGTGCCGCGGTCTTTAAGACCCCCGGGAGGAGAGGGGGCCGCCACACAGCTTTGGTCTGGGGGGCCGAGACACAGCTTTGGTCTGGGGGGCCGACACACAGCTTTGGTCTGGGGGGCCGACACACAGCTTTGGTCTGGGGGACCGCCACACAGCTTTGGTCTGGGGGGCCGAGACACAGCTTTGGTCTGGGGGGCCGACACACAGCTTTGGTCTGGGGGGCCGACACACAGCTTTGGTCTGGGGGGCCGAGACACAGCTTTGGTCTGGGGGGCCGACACACAGCTTTGGTCTGGGGGGCCGACACACAGCTTTGGTCTGGGGGGCCGACACACCTTTTTGGTCTGGGGGGCCGACACACAGCTTTGGTCTGGGGGGCCGACACACAGCTTTGGTCTGGGGGGCCGACACACAGCTTTGGTCTGCTGCCATCCAGCAGATCCAGCGTCTGCGACGCCAACGAGCGCTAAGACCTTCAGAGGGGTGTTGGGTCGAGGTTCATACAAGATGGTTGAAATTACAGACAAAAAAACAAACAAAAAGAACAATAAGGGGCTAGGAAACAGGCTCGTCTCCTTTAGTTGATTGTCTCAAATTAAGATCCCGGCGCAGATTGTGGCAGAATAACACGTTTGGCTCAGAGGGCAACCGCAGTAGTAGCGATCGCCTTCAGCGGCATTAAAGTAACCCATTAAAACCACAATATGCATTAATGGCCCACGGCAACTCAGAGACAAGCAAAAACACTTCAATGATTTTTACTATGCCAGCAAAATGGCGGAAATTACAGCGGTCAACCGGCAATGTGCGGGCCCTAGATAGAATACGGGAGCCATTAAAACGCACAGTCGGAGGAGTGCGCCATAAAAGTCTGGATATAAAAAGCTTGTGGTTTTATAGGCGCGAATAAACCGCGGGCGGAACGACGGCAGGGCGGTGAAACGAAGCACGCTGCTCTGGGTCAGCCGGATCTCTTTCACTTGATCACTCCTGTTCTTTTCCTTTAAACATAAAAGCTGGTCCCGGGTCAGTGCGCACGGGGCCAGGAGGATCAGGACTACACAGCAGAGCCCAGAGAGAGGCCCGGGTCTGTCCCTCTACTCGGGTCTCTCTCTCCCCCCCCGGGTCTCTCTCTCCCCCCCCCGGGTCTGTCTCTCTCCCCCCCGGGGTCTGTCTCTCTCCCCCCCGGGGTCTGTCTCTCTCCCCCCCCGGGTCTGTCTCTCTCCCCCCCCGGGTCTGTCTCTCTCCCCCCCCGGGTCTCTCTCTCCCCCTCCGGGGCTCTCTCTCCCATCGGGTTCGTCCCACTGGAGAGAGACCCGGGGGCCGAGCGGCCCTATAAGAGCCTCTGGCGGGGGGGCGGCAGCGGCACAGGAGGCGGAGCGGGGTGACTGGTGACCGGAAGGTCGCTGGTTCGATCCCCGGCTCCTCCTAGCGGAGCGTCGAGGTGTCCCTGAGCGAGACGCCTCTCCCTGACCGCTCTTGACCAGCTGGCTGTCGCCCTGCGGGGTCGACTCCGCCGTCGGGGTGTGAACGTGTGAATGAATGGTCGCCTTGGATAAAAGCAACAGCAAAATCCCCTTAATGTAAAGGTAAAGGTAAGAGGGTCTGAGTCAAAGCGTACACCATGCCCTGACAAGACAGAGGAGTAGGGCTGGGCGATTAATTGAATTTTGATAGCGATTTCGATTTTAGCGTCAAACGAGCACAAAATTAACATAATCGAGTTTTTCGATTTATTATTATATATATATTTTTTGAACAGCTGGATACATGTCTTTTTATCATTTTAGATTTGAACATTTTCTTTTTGTCCATTTTGTGTATTTTTTTTAAGGCGAAATGTCAAATTTCTTAGTTTCTTGGGAGAGACATGCTGAATAACTACATCATGTTTTCAAACAATAATCGTTTGAAAAATCGTGATTTCAATATTGACCATAATAATCGCGATTATGATTTTTCCCATGATCGAGCAGCCCTACAGAGGAGGACAACTGCTGACACGAGCCTCTTCACGCTCACCTTCTTGGCCCGACTGAACTGCGCTTCCTCTTGTGTTTTGTCATCACAAGCACCCAAACAGGCACACAAAAACAGGCCAGCAGTCGCCTGGCTGTACACTCCTCCAGGCCCGCCGAGAACCACAAGCCAACAAATCAAAGCATCACCATGGAGAGTTATCTCCCGCCGTGTCCTGGGATCCTCTCCTGCTTTACGGCTCTCTTCATTCTGCCTGCTCAGTTATTTGTTCTCCTCCATGTATGTTTTTATGAGCCGTTCCCTCTCCATAGAGCCGGCCAGTGGCCCATTCATCACTTTAACACACCGCTTCTCCGGCCCTTCGGTAATTGACTTTCAAAACAGCGGAGATAAACCTCACATACCCACACACTTAAATATATATTTATATATTGATTTCTACATACAAACAGTAAAACCTGAGTGATTGACAGCATTCACATGCTACCCGCACTATTGTCAATGTCCAGGTGTTGATGTGTGGTTCTCCTCGTTAATGATGTGGATACGTGGATTTACTGAAACGTTTTGCTTGTTAAGCGACCATCAGGCCATTATGGTCGCCGTTTCACTCCTAACCATCGCTTGGAGGAGCCCCCCCCTTGGTTTGTTTCCTGGGATTAGCGGCTACATGGATACATTGGACTTGACTTGAACATAATGTCACGCCCAAAGTAAACTACTGATGCACGAACAAGAACAATTCTTTGAATTGAGGCCAAAGCTGAACATCTTCAAGGTCAAACAAACAAATCATGCATTGCTGCCATTGTTTGATTGCACCAGCCATCATTTAAAACTATAATTATTCATTAAGTTTGCATAGCGGTCGTCTTGTATTTTCAAGACACCCAAAGCGCTGTACACAGTGAGTAAGTGTGTGTGTGTGTGTGTGTGTGTGTGTGTGTGTGTGTGTGTGTGTGTGTGTGTGTGTGTGTGTGTGTGTGTGTGTGTGTGTGTGTGTGTGTGTGTGTGTGTGTGTGTGTGTTTGGGGGGGGGGGATAGGACACCAGTAGTTGATATTATGTACTGTTTGGGTCCATTCCGATCTGAACGCACTTCCGGTTGGGGAGGGTGGGGGTGGAGGGGGGTATCCCTATTCACAAGAGCCACTTCCTGTTTATGATTTATGACGGGTCATAAAATCCCTTGTGTAGGGATGACAGGTGTAATGCCAGTGGTGAACCTGCAGGGGTCGCTGGGGTGCGGGATCTGTATAGACAGACACTTCCTGTTTATGTTTTATGGCGGGTCGTAAACATAGTATAAAAAGGGGGCGACGGCTGCTGTAGGGTCCCCGCATTCATCAAGTTGGCTGCAGTATTCTTTTCATTCGACATGGACTGCTCATCAGAAGAAACCCATAGATCAGATAGTCCTTATTGTTTGTATAGGGGCCCTCGTACCCCGTCGCCGCTGTCTTCCCCCGCCATGGACGACTCTGCGTCGAGCAATGAGGACATTGAAAACCAGATGCCTGATGGTATGTCCAACGCTAGTACGCCTGTGTCTAACTATGTCGATAGTTGTGGAGATGCGGTACTGCTTAATGCTCCACTCAAAAGAACGAGGCCTGTTTTAGGCTTGAGAGACCGGAGTGCCGGGGATTCATTCACCCACGTTGGCGAATACGGCTTGGAGTATGTAATATCATGGGTCGATGGCTGTGTTATTTTGAAAGTTAAAGATTGTGCTACAGAGTGGCGGATGAACGTTCACGAGTGGAATTTTTTCTTGGAGAATTTATGCCCCATGCTAGACGGCGACGAGGGTACATGGCATGGGGGACCCCATGAATACCGTTGGACCTTTCAGTATGATCCGAGGATTCAACATCGTTTGGCATGCACCTTTCAGTATGAATCGAGGATTCATCGCATGGATGCAAACTATCATACGAAGAGACCACAGGATTTCATTTTTTTCAGACGCGGTGTTGATACAGACGAGCTACCACAGTGCTATGATATGCATTGCATCGGTAGCTCTCCTCTACGCGCCAGTGTTTTAGAAGCTGCTGATTATTTTGATAATGTCTTTTTCATGCAGTGGGCTGATCTGTCTGCACTACGTGGAATTTTTGCAGAGATTGATTCTTTGGCTAAGACGAATGAAGAACCATGGAGCACAACTGATGATGAATGCCGAATGTGCCTGTTTGAGTCGTCTGGGTTTGATGATGGGGTACATGGTGTGTTTGAGTATGTTTAGGGTTATGCTAGCATTAGAAAATGCCCGCAATGTATAAGAAGGTGGAGGGTACATACTAGTAGTATTAAGGGTGTTTTATTTTCCTTTTTTAAATGTGTTTTTGATAGGCTATACCTTATTTTAATATGTGGGTGTTGTGTGTGTGTTTTTTATTTTCATATTCTAATGGTATATTTTTGATACGCTATGCAGCACAGGTCAATGATGAACATGTTCAAGGTGGGGGTGTGGCTATGGAGACTGCTGATTTAAAGGCTGTGCAACCCGGACCCCACTGGCTTCAAGAGTATGCCGTCTATCTGACCGGATTGAATCTGACCTTCCTACACATCGGAGAGGACAGTGAGCTGGAGGTGGACACTGCTGTGAGAGACGACGGATGGCCTGTATCAATACAGATCCGTTTAAACCCTGCATCGCTGGCTGTTCTGCGATTTACCACGGGGGTCTGTGTGGTGGCCATCATCAACCATCAGAAGCAAGCGGACTGCTGGGGATGCCAGTGTGATTGCCCAAGTCAACGACGCCATTCATGCCTACAGGGAGCGACACATCATCACTACGAATCCCACTACCATGACATTTGTGTCATCCTGGACAGACACCCCTTCCTGTTACTTTTAGAAACTGTTCTAAAGAAGACTACAGGGTTGACTGTGTCCCCCGGAAAAATCTATGGTGTGGTCGAATCTTATCTATGTGATTTAATATGCAATACCTATAATACCGAAAAACTGGATTCATTGACCACCGAAGGTGTGTCCGATGAACATCTGCTTCTGATACATGAAGCCATACAAATGTGGCGCCCTACATTGTCATTTTGCAAACCAAAGCCTGGTGGTGGTGGTGGGTGGCGTTTATAATGGGTGTGTTGTTTTCTTATGTCTATGATGCGGATAGCAAGATTGTATCAGATAGACTATCCGTTTTGATGTATGCTGCCATAGAAAATGATACGTATGTCCAACATAATGCATATATCAAATGTACGTATAAGGGCTGGAATGATCTGGTCATGAAATTCTTGTGTGATAAACCTACTGATCAAATGTTAGCTGAAGTATTTACCCATTTCCCCGATGGTGACTGTTTTACCGTCGGACATGTCATGTGTATATGTGCTTTTGTATCGGATGTCTTGAAGTTGAATAATGCCTCAAACGCCGAGGGTATTAGAACTGCTAGAATGATGGCTTGTAAAATGGTGCAGAAAAATAAAACTGCATGTAGACTTTATCTGAGAATTGTTTTGAGTGGACAGACATTTTAAATAAAAGGATGGATAACTCTGATCAGTGTTTCAGTATTCGTTTTTTTGTTGCATGCATACGACATGGATAAACGGCTGCATAAGACTTATTATGATCCCTCCGGACCAGGGGGTTACGGTGGCATCAATAAACTAAGAACGGCCCTCGCGCATAGTGAGGGTGCAGTACCTCCACTAAAATATATCAAGAAATGGTTGCTGAAGCAGGATCCCTACACCCTGCATGTACCTGCACCGATACATTTCCGCCGAAATAGAGTATTGGTTAGTGGAATAGATAGACAGTTCCAGGCTGATTTAGTGGATATGGCAGAGTATGCATCCGAAAATGATGGTGTGCATTTTCTGTTGACGTGTATCGATGTATTCTCGAAACATGCATGGGTTCGTCCGTTACCATCCAAGAGGGCTATCGACGTCGCTAAAGCTTTTGATGATATTCTCGGTGAAGGGCGTACCCCCGATAAACTGCAGACTGACGCTGGCAAAGAATTTTATAACAAGATCTTTCAGCGTTTGATGGAGCGGTACAATGTCAAACATTTCTCTACATCTAACGAGACCAAGGCCAGTATAGTGGAACGCTTCAACAGGACTCTGAAAACCCGCATGTGGAGATATTTAACAGCTGCCAACTCCAAACGATATGTGGATAAACTACAGGATATGGTCCATGCTTATAACCATTCATATCATAGATCGATAAAAATGACCCCGGCCAGTGTTGATAAAGATAATGAGAAAACAGTGTTTAATACGCTATACAAAACCACTCAAGAGCCGATGGTGGTGTTTAGATACGATGTTGGTGACACGGTTAGAATTTCAAAAGTCAGAGCTACATTTCGAAAGGGGTATGAGCAGACGTTTACAGATGAATATTTTGTAATATCGCAGCGCATTGCAAGGTGTCCTCCAGTCTATAAGCTGCAAGACTATGCAGGTGCCCCTGTCCATGGAACATTTTACGAGAAAGAGCTGCAAAAAGTTATAGTGTCTAAAAACAAGGTGTATAAAATAGAAAAGATTATAGATAGAAAAAGGGAGGGGTCTAAGAATCTGCTATATGTCAAATGGCTGGGGTGGCCGGAGGCATTCAATTCGTGGATAGCTGAAAAGACACTAGTCGATGCGTAAAGAGACATACAAGAGACATACAATCCATTATAACCAGAGTGTACGATGGATAAGGAGGTGTCTGGGGGTTTCTATGTGACTCTAGCGAGTAATGCATCGGCAGGGATCTACCCGCAAAATAAGATATGGAATTTTAGAACTAAATTAGCAAAATCTATACACACCAAGCAGCCCTATGAAGTAGGCCTAATTGAAGCTCAGTACCCATGCAGCTGGCATAGTTTTCCTACCGAGGACGCTACGATGACCGTTCACGATGGTAAAACAGGTCATAGGACATCATGTCTATTAGTTGGTGGGCTTTATGAGAGTATCGGATCGTTATTACTACAAATCAACAAGACTTGGACCAAACATAATCCTGGCAGTAAAGTTATACTACATCATGAAGGTATTAGAAACCGCATTTATGTAGAAGGAGACGATCACCTATCTATCGTCTTTAGAGGAAAACTGGCTGCTATGCTGGGTTTCGATACAGGTGTCAAACTACATGCCCATAAATCGTATGCAGCATATGCCCCCCATCCCACCGATATTCACGGGGGGTGTTACAACATGTTCATATATAGCGACATTGTCGACCATCAGCTGGTCGGAGATAGTTATGTACCCCTGCTAAGGAGTATTAATATAACCGACACCAGCAGGAGACACTGCATTCACATGTTCGACAAGCCGCATTACGTACACGTAGCCCGAGACCCTCTTGGAGATATTGAAATCGATCTAAAGTCTGACCAGAATACAAATATAAAATTCACATACGGCAAAGTGATACTCAAGCTGCATTTTAGACCTGTAAAACAGTAGCATTCATAGCCCCATCTATAGGGATGAGGGGGTATAGACCGCCTTACGACGAGAACAAATATGTTCAGTATTATTTAAACCAAGCAGGGAGTGGGCTACCTGGCTATGAGGGTAGCAGCACACAATATGGTGCTGGCATCGGAGGGATGTTCCGTAGCCTCTTTAGAATGGCTATTCCGTTATTTAGGCGAGGGGTTAGTATAGCAAAGCCTCATCTGAAGACTGCTGCTAAACATATTATAGGCGACGTTATGACCAACATAGCCCATGCTGCATCTACGCCCAAACAGCAGGGGGCAGGCATGAGGGTATATGCCCGAAGAGCAACAAAGTATCCGCCTATAGGATGTGGGCGTACCCGTGCACCAGCACGTCGTCGTAAACAGAATAAAAGATTGGCATCCATCAAAAAGAGAGCCAAACCTAAAAGGATCAGGAAGGGGGCAGCCCGTCGTTTTAGAGGGACGGCTAACGATATATTCATCTAGTATAGCAGGAGGGTTGAATAACAATGGCGTTGCTACATAACATGTCAGACGAGTGCATTAAGAGCGAACTGGATCTCTTCTCCCTGCCTATGACGCAGACATCGATAGAAAAAAGTACATATATTGAAATACCCCCGCTATCAGCGCTAACAGATGGTGGCCCCATAGAGTTCTTTGTATCGGCCAGTAGCGAAGACTATATGGATCTAAACAATACGTATTTACACCTGAGGATCAAGATTACTAATCCTGATGGAACAGACTTGGCGCCGGCGGCACCCGTTGGACTGATTAACTATCCAGGATGCACGTTATTCTCCCAAGTAGATATTACTCTGGGTGATAGGCTTATCACCCAGTCGTCAAACACCTATCCGTACAGAGGCATAATAGAATGCCTGCTTAACTATGGAAACGGAACATTAGACACCCAATTTGGTTGTGGTCTATTCCAGAAAGACACACACGGACATATGGACGAGATTCTTCCTGGAGGTCTCAATCTAGGCTTAACGACAAGGAGTGAATATACGGGGCGAAGTCGTATAGCGGAGCTGATATCCCCTATACACGTCGATATGTTTTTTCAGGAGAAACTGATGATTAACGGAGTTGATCTCCGTATGAGATTCATTAGAGCAAAAAATGATTTCTGTCTCATGTCCGATGGTGCTGTGGAATACCGTGTCTCTATAGTGTCTGCAAATGTTTTCATTAAAAAGGTATCGGTAGCACCAGGCGTCAAGCTGGCACATGCCCGTGCGTTAAACCAGGCTAACGTTAAATACCCTGTTGATAGGGTATGTCTAAAGAATGTATCCATCGCAGCGGGCAGCCGTATATGCACACAGGATAATCTATTTCTAGGACAAATACCCAAGATGGTTATTATAGGTTTTGTGAATAACGAAGCATTCACAGGGAGCTATGCCAGGAATCCTTTCAGATTCCAACATTTCGGCATTGAGTTCTTATCCCTATATTGCGACGGTCAAGCATACCCCTCTAAGCCCTTTCAGCCTGACTTTAGAAATGGCCTCTATACTCGAGAATATTTCCAGCTCATTCAGGCTACAGGTCGTCAGCTCAAAGATAGAGAAATAGCTATTAACCATAAGGAATTCGGGGACGGGTATGCATTATTTTGTTTCAACCTTGAGGCAGATGAGGGCTGTGGGCAACATGTATCGCTAGTCAGAACAGGGAATGTGAGGCTAGAGGCACGATTCAGAGCAGCACTGGCTACAACGGTCAATTTGATATGTTATGCAGTTTATGATTCTGTTATAGAAATATCAAATAGACGGCAGGTGCTGTTGGACTATTACTAAAAAGTCGGTGCGATATGAATACTATAGAGCTAACAGCAGTGTGTCAGAAAATGGCCCACAAGGCATATTTTCTCGGCGCGTTACCGTGTAATCACCTACCCCGGGAAATTCATCAGAGACCTGTAATGATGGTGGTCAACACCGAACCTTCGCATATGGCCGGTGCACATTGGCTAGCCATCTATATTACAGATGAGAAACAGGGGTACTTTTTCGACTCCTACGGTAACCCTCCCTCATACTCTGAGTTTCCTGAGACCATACAGCGTTTTCTCGATCAGCACTGTATAGATGTTGTTCATTCTACACAACAGGTCCAGGATCCGTCAAGTACAGCATGTGGGCATCATTGTGTTTTTTTCTTGTTTAATATGCAAAAAGGGGTATCCTATCATAAGTTTTTGAAAATGTATGGGGATAATTTACCCCGTAACGATGAAAAGGTTTATGACTTTGTTAACCGTGTACAACCTAATGTCTGTAATGAACATGATATGACGTGTGTGCAGTCATGTGTATGCGGATGTAACATGTAACACGTGTTGTTATGTTTGTTTTCTGTATTGATAATAAAAAATACAATATTTTGATTACATTTTAGTCGTACTGTTTTCTTTTATTTTTTTTTACGGATAAAACATACATTTAGATACATGATTTAAAATGGTAACCACCCGGCCATATGCATTCCAGGGGAAGTATTAGATGACAATGGCTGCTTGCGTTTCCTCCTTTTATCAGACGAGACAGGGACGGAGGCCATCGCATTGTCGTCCGTAGTGACGGGACTATGCTTATACATGTTTACAGTTTGTCTGAGCTGCTTATTAGGGATAGACGATAGTGGTATATTGTTACTGGCTAAAGATTTCAGAAATACATTCCAGCCCTGTGGTCTGACAGATTCGACAACATGGTAAGGGGCGGTAACATTCTTTAACAAATCAAACATATGGGACCCCTTAATAGTTTCGCCTCGTAATATGATCTCCCCCTTGTCCGTCCATGAAACATTTTTAGATTTCTTTAAAGAGTCCAGGATATGTCTGGTATTGCTCTTGCTTCTGACGGGTATATGTTTCATTATATCCTTATAAATATGATCGCCGGTGCCATCATCGTCATCAACACCATGCCGGGCCGACATAGGCGTATGAACTGGGTCCCCCTCAGCAAGTGACAGAGTTAATTCTCCGTGTTCGCGTTGCCCTTGTTTTATCATGGATAGATAACGCTGTAGGACCGCTCCGTACCTGGCCGCTTTTTCATATAGGTCTGTATCGGGAGTGTTCAACACCATCGCAATGGCCTTATCCAGCTCATTTTCAGCAGTCTGTCTAACAGAATCCCTGGGTTGGGTATGCTTTAAGGCATCGAGTTGATGTTGAGGAACTAGATACATCTTGTGCGTATGATCCATTATAATCACCCGCCTCTTGAGAACAGGCTTGTAAACAACGGTATGGCCACAGACAGTAGGGGTAGAAGAAATCCACCAGTCTGATTGATTAGTCTTTTCTTTCTAGATATTAGTACATTTTTATTGGCGAGTATTCTGAGGTCCTTCTTTCGTCTACGCAATTTCGTATGCTGGCGTGGAGTCAGAGGTATTTTGCCCTGTAAAATGTTCAAGGCTATTTCACACAGCGAGTTGATAAAGTCGGCGTTGGCTGTCCTGAGGATAACTTTACGCTGAGCCGGAGGGGCGCTATATAGCTGCTTAAGACGCTCACGGTTTCTACTTATACGTGAGGACATGGTCTTTTGGGCTAATCACTTTGACTCTCTGAGTGTATACAACATGTCGGTCTGACAATATATCTGTTCTAAGTCTCATGTTGTCCGGGGTCATGGCTTTAAAGTCTACAAGCAGATAGCCGTAAGGCATGTCGGTAGCGTCGTTGAAGGCTTCTAGAAAATATTTTGTCTTGCATGGAAACATCTGTTTGGCTATCAACATAATCTGATATTTGTCACGAGGGTTCTTAAACAAAACCATGTAATTGGTATTTAGACTAATTGTACGGCTGGTTTTACCCTGCATAAATAAATTCTGAACCAGATACATACAGCTGAGATTACGATGGTGTACATATTTGGTAAAAACGTACTGAACCTCTATATTATTGCATGCATCGTTCATCAAGTCGTCAATAATGAGCAGATTTCTAGTATGGACTGGTAAGATTGCATCATCACATAGAGATTTGGGGATCCCTTCTACAAAGTGAATGTTCCTTATTTTAAGCAAATCATCATATATGGGCTGCCAGCATGAGTAAACATATACTATATTTTCAATCTTTTCTGAGAATAACCGATCCATATTTTCAATGACTGTTTTGACAAAGTAGGTTTTGCCGCTGTTTGAAGGTCCCGATACTACCATGCTGAACGGGTGTTGAAGTCTAGGGTCGAACGTTGTGTGTACAGCAGCCATCTCTGCGGTCTGCGTGCACCCCCTCTGATGGACGGATGTATTGTGACCATAGAACCGTGAAACATTTGACAGTTAACATTCTTTATTAACACCGACATGATTATTAGCACAGTCATTCATCATTAATACATGATGCATAAAAAAAAAAATAAAAAAAAATGATTAAAATAAAAAAAAAGATGAAAGAAGAGAACATGGATCATTTGAAAACAATAAAAACAAAATAGCTAATAGCATGAACATGAAACAATTCTTAACACAATATGCATACCCCCCTCAAAAAATATAAAATGAATAAAAACATGGATCATTTGAAAACAATAAAAACAAAATAGCTAATAGCATGAACATGAAACAATTCTTAACACAATATGCATACCCCCCTCAAAAAATATAAAATGAATAAAAACATGGATCATTTGAAAACAATATGTAAAAAGAAGAAGAAGAAAAAACATGGATCATGTGAAAAAGAGAAAAAAAACAATAAACAAAATGGTTAATAGCCGTAAGGAAGCGTGGTGTAGTCGGGGAAGACCCTGCGTTTGTTGTAAACCACCCTAAGCCGTTTAACTACCGTAGCATTTTTAAGCAGAAACCTAGTCTTATCTCGCCGGATGGTATCTACGGTGGTGGTGATGTCGAGGGTTTGAGGCCGATGGTTGACAAAATCATCCAATAGACATTTCAGGGTCTGCTGGGTGACCACTTCAGCATTTGCTGCATTTAAAGTCACCCCTTTGCTTTTGACGACAGACTTGTGGGCACGGGTGTGGTATGCATAGCTTTTAGGACCTGTTGAGACATATTCGCTAATGTAATCCTCCTGCTCGGTACCATACAGATCACCATCATTTAGCTCGTCGGTCAAGTCGCCCAGATAAGGGCCTAAAGGGGGTACCCAGTCACCCTCCTTAGAAACAAAAATGATGCTGTCTGTGTCACAATAGAGGACACGTTCCTGTAGTTTGTCTAGAAGATCGTAGAGCATGAGCCTGGCATGGGCGGTGGTTACAGCCCCCACAATCACGTTGACATCCCGTGCCCTCGCGAGACGTGCATCTACATGTTTCCATTGTACAAGGGCTACTTCATCAGAGATAAAGCAAAAGTGGCTAATGTGATAGCTATCGCTAAACATGAGCTGAGTGAACCTTTCAGGGTCAGAAATTAGCTCACACGTGGGTAGGTCTGGGCGTAGTGAAAAGCGACCCCACAGACTGTTTAGAATCAACTTGTTGCAATTACGCATGGCCTTGTTCACACACATGTTGTTGTGATCCAACTGTATACCCTCCTTTGCCAGATAGTTTTGCACATACGCTCGCTGTTTCTCCGCAGTGTCCACTGTGCTGGGGTATCCTGAAGCCTCCTGTTTACGCTTGAGAAACGTTTTGACATACCCTTTAAACAGAGTCTCTGACCGTTCGGGGTAGTGCCACACCTCATGCATTTGGATTAACACGTAACCCATTTCGACCGCTTTTTGTAGCTCAAAAGTCACCCAGGTGCCTGTCAGAGCCCGTTCATCGTTGCTGTGATGACACGCGTCTGTCTGATTGAGCTCAGTGGCACATGTACCACAGAGGGGAAACATCAGCTTTCCATGACACCTATAGGGGAGCACAGGATGGTAAAGACCTCTGGGGGGCAACACGGTGCATTTGATGATGCCGAAATACCCATCCAAAGGACCAAAATTCCTGAAAATGATCTGGGGGTGCTCTACAGGATAAGGACAGCGGGCCTGTACTGTGGGGTAGAGAGAGGTAAAGTCATAGTAGCGTATTTTCTCACCGGGCACGGCCTTGTGATACATTTTGATGGCGTTGGTGCGACCCCCATAGAGAGAGTCGCGAGGATCAATCCTAGGTTGTATTTTCAGAGTAGCCAAGAATGCCTGCACTGCAGCATTGGTCTTTTTCAGACGGTGCCACTCACACTCCCACATGACCACAACTCTTAAACCATGATCTCTTTTGAGAGCCTCGACTTTGAGGTGAAACTGCACCCACAATTCGCCATAGGTCTTCCTGAGGACAGGGTTCTGGTGGCCAGCGTTGTAGCACTGTTCACACCCATGATAAAAGCATCCTGCAAATTCATAGGCTGTGTTTATAGACGGTGCATGTCCGTCTAGGAAGAATGGTCCATATTTAGCCTCTCCATGGTTGAGAGCATGCCGAATCTCCATGTTATTGGAGTGGGATAGATATTCAAGCCACTGGATGGATGCGCATGAGAACGACTTTTGCTTTTTCTGATAGACACCCTCGTAGGTCAGTGCCAGGACGTTTTTCTTCAAGAACGACTTTTTGAAGGTGGCCATGCACGCCGAAGCCAGAGTGGCATAGGACAAGGGGTCTATAGTGGCACACTCTATGAAATTTTCCCTGTAGATCCTACACGCCTTGTATAGGATCCTCACGTCGTTGACACAGTAGAGACGCAGCTGTTTCTGAAAGTCAAATTTTTTGTGTCGCACAGATCTGTACCAAATAGCGAAATCTGTCTTTTGATCGCTAGTCATGGAATCATATCCATAATATGAGATCTCAGGGTAGGCACCGACATAAGACTCGTTGGCCCGTGTGTTGAATTTATGAGGAAAATAACCTTTTAACATATCATCAAAATCCAACGCCGCCGGTGCATTAGCCAATCGCATGGGCAAGAAGCTAAACGAGTCGACCCATCTCTGATGGTAGGCGTCATCACGCATCAAAATGACTCTGCTACCCTTCATGACTAAAGTGGGTTTAATACCCTGCTTGGTCATGTAATCCAGGACGATATAGTTATCAAAGCCCGACGCGTTGTGTGCCACAAATGTATACAACGTATACTCCCCTCTTCTGTAGCGTTTCACAAACTCGCTTACACAACCTAGACCTGTAGCATACCATTCTATGCCTTCAGACGTTGTAGCTGCCACACAGTTTGCTTCGTGACGACCATCATGCATGCGCGTTTCGAAATCATAGTATATGTATTTATTAGGCGGAACGTCGACATCAGAGTCATCCGATGGACCCCCGCGACCACCCCCGCGTTTCTTTTTCTTTTTCTTGTCGTACGGCTGGATATAGCAATCATGTACTCCATCATCGGGCAACGGCTCCCCACAGTTACGACACTTTGCATCGCTGCATACGTGACCATTATCGTCACCTTCCTCATCCTCCTCCTCCTCCTCCTCCCCCACCCCCTTCTTCTTCTTCTTCTTCTTCTTCTTCGATATGATATACTGTCTACAACAACGATCGCAGTATTTGAGCTTTTCACAAGGTATCATGTCATGTTTGGCAGAATGCTTCTTGTGTGTGTTGTAGCAGACCAGCGAGCGGCATATACGACTACAGTCCTTGCACTTTATCGTACGACCTGATAGTCTATCGCACACTGTCAGACACACATTGCAATGGATCGGGCATTTGTGTAATAGAATTCCCTCATGGGCCTTGTAGCAATATTCACACACATATCCCGTACCAAAGAATGCCGTTCTGTTCTCTATGCAATGATAGTGGCTATCATGGAGGTACAGCCATACTGTTTTAGGATGCTGGGCTGTATGTGTCTGGAACATCTCCAGCTTCCTGAATGTGTCATTATGATGAAATATCAGGATTTTAACATCTAGATGTCTCTCAAATTTGGAAACATCCGAGAAACCCACAGAGTGATCCGGGTCAAACCCCAGATCACTGTGTAATTTGCGAGCCGCCTCCAAATTAGTCTCTTCGGACGCTGTGTCACCCCCGGTTACCCCTTCATGCAGAAAATGTGTCATGCATAGTGAGAAACACAAATTGTTATGAGTATTACTCGGGGTGTAGAGACTTAGCTTCTTCTTGTGTATGATTTCATCATAGGGAATGTTTTTTAACTTCAAACGTGCCCCACCCCGTTTGTTGTGGACCCCTGTGACCACCAGCTCTAGCACATCATCCGTCAGACCTGTGTCGTTGCTCTGTATGACTTGGCTAATATGCTCCATAAACAAATCCTCATTGTAATCGTCACCCGTTACGAGCACAGCCTGTACATCAGAGGCCAATGAAGGACCTCTCAGCACCACGTTTAAGACACTACCATCGGCTGCACTTTGCGAGCAGCTTGTTATGGCATCTGACAGTCTCTCCCTGATCAAATCAGGGACCTCCTGTAAATTTGCAAGGGATATACTTCTCAGGTCAATGGACTGTCTAACCTCAAAGCCGTTAAACCGGGGAAATAATCTGGTATGCAACTCGCCATTATCTTCCCCCGTTACAGCAGACACCTGTGTACCATCATAAGCAGCACCATCACCAGCACCTCCATCCCCCACACCGCTACCGTCACCACTGTCATCATCGTCAACAACAGCATCGCCATCATCGTCAACAACAGCATCGCCATCACCGCCACCACCGCCACCCCCCACGCCACCACCACCGCCACCACCACCGACCTGTATATTCGACTCTATAGGGACCCCTGCCACAGCCGGGGGGTCCTGAAAACCCTCGCCAATCCCTTCATCACGTTGCGACCCATGCAATACATCGATCTGTGTGGATATGTATAGACTCTCTTGTGCACTATCCAACCATCCCCGGACAGCGTTAAGTACATCTTGCGTGTTTGACCCCACATACACCACACCCCTCGACTCTATAGGGACCCCTGCCGCGGCCGGGGGGTCCTGAAAACCCGCGCCAACCCCTTCATCACGTTGCGACCCCTGCAATACATCGATCTGTGTGGATATGTATAGACTCTCTTGTGCACTATCCAACCGCCCCCCGACAGCGTTAAGTACATCTCGTGTGTTTCCCCCCGAATACAACACACCCCTTGTGTCTAAATCTCCTGGTGCCTCTAGCCCCACCACGTCATCTAGACATGGTTCGTTCGAAACATTTATCTGTGCTGCCTGATATAGAGCATTAGCCATGCTACGACCCCGTGCATCAGCTGCAATTAACACCCGTCTAGTTCTATCTACGCCAACACATATTTCCCGCCTGTCTAAACAACCTTCTGCATACATGCCCCCACCCACCACATGGCCTATGCCCGACAAATGAGACGTATCGCCGGTTGCGTCATACCGCATTGTCATCTCTTCAAGTTCTAAATCCATAATGCTACCCCCACTATCAGATCTACGCCGTCTCTTGGGATTACCGTCTATAGATTTGAATTTCCTTTTTCTAGGGCTAATGGCGTTATGCATGGTGTACGGCTATAGTTTTTTTTTTTAATGCCGATAGAAAATAAAATAAAATATATATATATATATATAAAAATTATATTTAAAAAAAAAAAAAAAACGTTAATTAGTCAGGTATTAAATGAAAAAAAAGTTTTATTACATGCAGTTTAAAACAAAAAAAAAATACCCTCTCCACAAGATAAAAGAAAAAACAAAAACACAAATCAAATAATAGCATTCAACGAGAGCTTTGCTACTGTGTCACTCATCACAGACATCTCGGTACACAATGCCCTATAGGCATCCAGGTTAGCTTTGCAAGTAGATTCCATTAACCATAATTTTCGAGCGGTTTTAGAAGCTCTTAACGCCTCTACTGAGCTAATTTTCGCTATGCCCTGCGTGTTGCCTCGCACAGCTACCGCGGCCGCAAAATGCTTACGTTGAAGGTCCACAATTGCAAGTCCATTACTGGTTTCAGTGTTTGGGGATTTAGCAATCATCCGATCACGCGCATTTTCGAGCCTGATAGCGCTGAAGGACTGCTTCGTCTGCTCTTCGAGAGCCTGATATCTACTGTCACCACGTTTAATCTGACGATCAATGGCTGAGGAGTTTACAGCCACCGTTGCAGTTAACACGGCTAATTTATCAGCAAATTCTTTACGCCATTTAGCATCTTGCGGCACAGCCCAGTA
Organism: Gadus morhua; assembly: GCF_902167405.1. Classification (NCBI taxonomy): domain Eukaryota; kingdom Metazoa; phylum Chordata; class Actinopteri; order Gadiformes; family Gadidae; genus Gadus; species Gadus morhua. The sequence continues at coordinate 29,803,809 of NC_044059.1, read as the reverse complement.
TTCACCATCAGCAATTGCGGGACCGGCTGGTAGCCGCAGCACCGCTACCTCATGAGCGATGGGACTCACGATACACGGAGAGTCGCAGATAGGGGCTTGAATGGCGTGTAGGGATCCAGATGCAGGGCCTGCAGGCTGGTGGTGTTGTACAGGCTCTGCACTGGTGGTAGCCTCTACGGATGTAGCTGGAGAGTCGACCCACAGAGCTGGAGTGAAGTCGCTATGTTCCAGCAGCGATGAATTCCAGGACGCGTCCAGGATGTCGTCAAGACCAGGCCAATCATTGACGGTCAGCCCTGCTGGTGGCGCACACTGGGGATCTCCATAGACTATTTGTAATAGAAAAAAGAAAAGAAATCAGTATCAATCCCGTCATGATCATTGCACTCTATAGAATATACACATGCTTTTTTTTTCATTTAATTTCCTACCGTGTTGTATAGTCCCATCCGGTTGCACGGCGACTGTCTCTGTAGGCGCCGCCGACACACGCACCTCCACGTCCGCAATCACTTGGTGGTTGGAATCAGTCCATGCCGCTCCATGTGGCGCGATTTGCGGATTTATAACGGCCTGAATAACATGGGTAAAATTCTCCGGAGCTAGACCGCCGTGGGTGGCGTCCTTGCGGGCCTTTTTATAAGGAATTTGTAGCTGTTCTATGGCCTGCGGTGAGCAGGGTATAGCCCCGCCTATTCCCGCCGATCTTTTCAAATTCTTCTTCTTGGCCAGTCGATTTGTTCCGGAGGGGCGCTGAATGACATTGGCCTCGATAGGTACTAAACGTGGATCAAAAAACAAAATACAAGAGTATTCAGGGGATAGGTTTGGTTGTTTTAGATGTTAAATTAATATATAATTTATTTTGGTAATACACCTATAGATATATTAATGGCGGACGTATTAACAACTTACCAAAACTACCGCTTGTCAGCACATTAGTCTGGTCTGCTAGAATCGGTCTGTTGAGCCGAATATCCTGCAAATCTGTTACACATTGGGAAAACACAAATTTAATCTTTGTTCTACATGAATATACCATAACTAATAATAATAATGATAGAGAGAGTGTTATGGAACTATATATTACACGCTGCTATAAAAACAAAACAAACATACTTCCACGTGGACCCTGCTGCTGTTTCACGCTCTCGCCTCCGGCACCGCAATTCGCTGTGAAGTAATCGCTGCTTCGGTCAGATATAAACAGCTGATTCACATAGACATAGTCATAATATAATCATGATACACACATACGAATACTTACAGTCAGTCGGCATAGTTGTGCAGGACGGATCGATGTTTTTTTTTTTTTCTTCCAGCTGCTGCGACGCGTTTACTAACTTAGAATAGTGTGGCTAACGTCTGGGTCGGAGGTCGTACGCTCCCGTATCACGGGACCCCGTATATTTATGCCTGAAAGACGCCCTATCTACATCATTCGCACCTAAGCCCCCGACGTCATAGACGCCTGTCCAATAGGTACTGGACCCACGCACACGTAGGTCCTACAGGCCTACGCCCACTCAACGCATCATAGACAGACCTTATACTAATGGTAAAATAAAGTTGATCCAAATACGGATGAAAAATTACTAAACTATCTTAATAGTATCATGATATCACCTAATATATTGTCAATGTGAACCAAAGTCGGTTTTCGTAATATAGTGGGATAGAATATAAAAAGCACATTATTACGTCTCTCACACACACACACACACACACACACACACACACACACACACACACACACACACACACACACACACACACACACACACACACACACACACACACACACACACACACACACACACACACACACATCAAATCACTCTGTATAGTACCAGGGAGCCATCAAACAGCCTGTGTCTTCCATAGACAGCTCCCCCATAATCAACATGGAGCCGGGGGGTGCCATGGTCGTCAGACATATGTGTAACAATAGAGGCGTTGCTTCTCCACAGACATTAAGGCACCGAATTATACAACCCCTCATTGTTCAAAGGCATTGAATTACACTTTTATCCTACACTATGTACAAACACATCTGTTATAAGAATTGTATCATATAATACTACTGCTGTCCACATATTGTTAATAGAATCATAGCCCATGAAACATCTGTTGACACACTCTCTCACACACACACACACACACACACACACACACACACACACACACACACACACACACACACACACACACACACACACACAGCTATCCTTCCAACAACACGGTGATCTTCCTGTTAACACCCCTACAGTTCAGCCGATTCGACTACGCATATCCCTAGCACACCCCACACACACACACACACACACACATATACATACACACACACACACACACACACACACACACACACACACACACACACACACACACACAGCTATCCTTCCAACAACACGGTGATCTTCCTGTTAACACCCCTACAGTTCAGCCGATTCGACTACGCATATCCCTAGCACACCCCACACACACACACACACACACACACACACACACACACACACACACACACACACACACACACACACACACACACACACACACACACACACACACACACACACACACACATATACATACACACCCACACACACACACACACACACACATACACACACACACACACACACACACACACACACACACGCACACGCACACGCACACGCACACACACACACACATATACATACACACACACACACACACACACACACACACACACACACACACACACACACACATACATACACACACACACACACACACACACACACACACACACACACACACACACACACACACACATATACATATACACACACACACACACACACACACACACACACACACACACACACACACACACACACACACACACACACACACACACACACATATATACATACACGCCCACACACCCACATACACTAATCACACCTCTGTCTATACAGATCCCGCACCCCAGCGACCCCTGCAGGTTCACCACTGGCATTACACCTGTCATCCCTACACAAGGGATTTTATGACCCGTCATAAATCATAAACAGGAAGTGGCTCTTGTGAATAGGGATACCCCCCTCCACCCCCACCCTCCCCAACCGGAAGTGCGTTCAGATCGGAATGGACCCAAACAGTACATAATATCAACTACTGACACCTCATCGACATCAGCGGCTCAAAACCAAACACACACTATTCTATAAGTGTTTACCTGTGTGGAGCAGAGAGCACCGTTCCAACACTCCATCATCATTCCAGCGGCGTACAGCGCACACGTCGGGCGCGTTGCCTCGCTGCCTCAATGTCAAAAGAGCAAACGGTGCGTAATTCCGCAAAGTTCATTAAGGTGTAACATAATTGACAGCGCAAATTGCCTCGGATTGCCTGAGCCGCGGCGCGTCTCTAAGAGGCGGCGGCGGCGGCGGCAGGCGAAGACGAGCTAATTATCGCGCCGCTCGTCTCGGGGCGCAGAACGCCACGCACACACACACCCGACGGACGGCTCTGCACCACGATGCACGGCGCACGGCTCGTCTCACTGGGGCAGCAGTGCCTGTTGTGCGTGTGGGAGTGGGTGTTTATGAATGCACCAAAATGATGTAGATCCTATAAATACAGAAAATAAACCAAAGAGAAGTGCCAAGGACCCCCCCCCCCCCCCCCACAGCCATTATTCCATATGGGAGATGCATACTGAAATAGGACAGGAGGATCACACACACACACACACACACACACACACACACACACACACACACACACACACACACACACACAATGTCTCCACGTCAAATATAACCCCGAGACTGAGTACGTGATACGATTCACAAGTCCCGTTAAAGAACGTTCCGGAAACCAAACTCAGAGATCTCTTTCTTCCTGACGGCTCCAAACAAAGTAGAAGAGGAAGAGCAGAGAGAGGAGGAGGAGGAGCCCAGGGAGCGGCCGTTGAGATGAAAGACAGCCGACCGAGGCCCAGCGAGACACGGGAGACAAACAGCCGGGGAAGGGAACAAGGTCCTGCTGCTCACGGAAAGAACAGAAATTCATCCCTCCGAGTTTATCTTGACATTGAGGTATGGAGACATCCAAAGCGTTTCCTGCTCTTCATCACCCACCCACCCACCCACCCACCCACACACATCCCCCCCCCCCCCACACACACCCACCCACCCACACACACCCCCCCCACACACACACACACCCCCCCCACCCACACACACACAGATTTTCTCTTGCAAAAGTAACAACGTAATCGTACCACGACCCCGGCAGCAGCATCCCTCCCTCCCTCCCCTCCCCCCCCCCCCCCCCCCCCCCCCCCCCCCCCCCCCCCCCCCCCAGACCTCCGGCCGGTGGTCTGGGTGGGGGCACGTGGGGGCACGCGGGGGCCTGCAGCCGCCAGCCGTCCAGCCCCGATACGGTCCAACAGCGGAGGGCTAACGGGGTAACAGCAGCCGAGGTACATCTGAATCCACTAACGAGTTGGTTAGGCCGAGCCTCAGCCTGTTAGGACGATGCAGGAGGCATCGACCCCCCCCCCCCCCCCCCCCCCCCCCCGGAGTGAGGCTGATCCCCGCTAGCCGCTGGTCGGCACGTCTCTCTCTCTCTCTCCCTCTCTCTCTCTCTGAGAGAGTCATTATCTGGGGCTGCAGAGCTTCGGCACGCGTCCTTGATTACATCAATCAACTCCGCACACACACACACGCACACACACACACACACACACACACGGGCACACAGCAGGAGACACAGCATGCCTGGATCAAGCCCCAATAAAAAGCTTACTTAAATAGTCCTATGGCTGTTGACCCCTCATTCTAACCTGAGTATGCGTGTGTGTGTGCGTGCGTGCGTGGATGAACTGGAGTGGAGAGGGAGGGAGGGGTGGCTCTCTCACCCGGAGCCAGCGCTGCCTACGACGCCGTCACCGCTGGCTGGGGAGGCGGGAGCATGGTTACCGTGGGAGACGGGGATGACGAGGGGCGGTGTTCCCAGTGTGGAGGAGAGGGCAGCTCGGGCTGACATGAAGGGTCGTCTGCCGCCGCAGATAGGGCGGAGCAACGAGCCTGTCTCATCAGCTCTCCCAGCTCAATGGAACCAGCGCCTTCGCCACCTGTTTACAAACGCCCCCGCTCGAACCGACCACGCTTTCAATGTTTTAATGAGATTTGGGGGCGGGGGATCGTGGATTGTGTGTTTGTACGTGAGGGGGGGGGGGGGTTGGATAGCTGGAGTTTTATAGAGAGAAAGGAATAAGAAAAAGGTGTTTCGGAAATACTCTAATTATCCTGAGTTTGTGTGTCTGTTGTGTTTTCTGAACACCAACCCTATTCACTCATCATGGTAAATGGCCTGCCTTTATGCAGCGCTTTCCTACCCAGTGGCCTCTCAAAGCGCTTTACAATATTGGCTAACATGTCGCCCCTATCATGGTCAAAGTGCTTCGCCACCCTGGTAAGTGTCGATCCATCCCTCGCCCCTCTTTATAACGCTAAGATACCGGGCACTGTAACTCATCACAATGGAGACACAGGAGCCTCCTAACCTCAGATACCTCCACCCTGTGTCTGCGATGAGGGGGGGGGGGGGGGGGGGTCTGGATGTCTGGTATCTAATCAGCTTCCTCATTTACATCACAGAGTAAACCGGCATCACGAGGCGATAGACGCTGGGGGCAACGCGTTAGCCCGCTTATCATCAACCAGCAGTAGATTTGAATAACACCTTCTCAGTGAACTCTGGTGGCGTCGACCTTTTAGCGTCCACCGCCCACCGCGGCACACGCTGTACCTGCAGGGGCTACCCAGGCGCCTTTAAAGGGATTCATTAATGGACGTTTGATGAAGGTGTCTTGTGTGGTGAGTGATGGGCAGGCCTGGGGAGGTCCACGCTATCAAGGGAGGGAATAGCGGTGGGTAAGTGATCATGAAGGCGGCCTTTGTAGACCCTGCTATTAGGGTTGAGTGGTGGGGATGGTGGAGGTGGAAGCAGAGAGACTGAGGCAGGGTGGATTAGAGGACCTGAGCCTGGAACAGGAAGCACGCGGAGCGGGGGAGACGAGTACACGAGCGAGCGGTTAATAATTCAGGCGCTCCTGTGCTCTTTGGTCGGTCGGGGATCTCTTCAGGGCCTGGGAAAGATCTCATGAAAGCTGATCCCCCTCAAAGAGCATTCTCCCCACCTCAGCTACCTCTCAATCGGTGTGAGCCTGTCCTCGACCAGCGAGGATCACAGCAGGAGAACAGGGAATGGCGGGTCAGAATGAAACAAGATTATATTCTTGGCAGTCTTCAAAGACAAAGCAGATGAACCTGAGTCCCTTTGCAACGCCTCAGTCCGTGAACTGGAGACCAGATCTGAAGGACGAGATGTGTGGAAGGGACCATGTTATCAATCTTTCATCTCTTCTTTCGTTGCTTTTTCCCCACTTTGACCGCTGGGACTGAACCGGGCATCAGGGTTTCCTATTCCTATCTAAAAATATCCCTCATAGTTGTGATTCATGTATGTAGGTCAATTTCTTCAACAGTTGGCTCTGTTCAGGTTCATGTTTAAGTGGTTCTAACCAACACGGCAAGATCACACAATAAATATAAATTCACCTTTGCACGCGATCGTATTAGTCATATAAATCACTTTAAATAATGTGAATGTTAATTTAAAGGATCCTAATGCAAAAATATCAGCGAGTAATGGAAGTGTCGGCCAATATCTGAGGTCCAATCTATCAACGCCTCCACCATGGTTTGAAGCAGAAGAGACATTTTGTCAAGGGAATACTGAGTCAATTATGCAACAAATTAAATGTTGCAAGATTTCTATTTCAAACAAATCACAAAACTATGAAAATATTTGATTATTACAAATTCTTACCATGGTAACTTGGAAATACTATGTGTTCAGAATCTAGGCACCAACATAATACAGTGAAATATTACATTATTCATAAAAGCTGGTAGAAAATGTTTTCCTCAACATCTGCATTTTTATAGGACCTTAACCTAATACAACTTAATATACGATAATAATTATATGCATTTTCTTTGTATTATCCTTTTTATACTACAGTCTGTTATATTACAGATGGCACACAGAGAGTGTTGGATCAGCGATATACAAGCCCTCTCCCTCCAATCCAATCAAGATCATCCTCCACCATGCAGTAGATTAATTGGATTTACACCTGCACTAACTCTATCTGCTAGGAATTAGCTGTCACGCAAACTGATGATCTGCCTGCAGAGCCTATTAATAATGTTTAGGCCCGGCGGTGAGGTCATCAATAAGAGGGCGGGGCATTGGGGGGGGGCTGGTTGATTAGGAGCCATTGGTCATAAGCATCTCTCTAAATGCAGCACGCTTCCATCCAATCCCGTGAGAGGAGCCATCAGGGTGTGCCGGCTCGCCCCCGGTGGAGCTCTGTGCTTCAGCTAGCCTAGCCTAGCCTAGCCTAGCCTCTGAGGGGTGGTGCTGCGCCGCGCCGGCTAGCGCTCTACTGGAGCTGATTGGTGGCTACAGGACCGTGGCATGTCAGGACGCAAGCTTGCCAGCCAATCAATTATTCAGGACAGACACAGCCTTGTGCTAATGCAGGGTGCTAGGGGGAGGATGGAGAGACGGAGGAGGGAAAAGGGCTGGCCTAGCTGGATGGAAAGGCATGCTTTGAAGTCTTGCAACCACATAGTAACGTAGCGAGGGGATTAGCCGGGCTGGGAGATATATATGAGAGAGAGAGAGAGAGAGAGAGAGAGAGAGAGAGAGAGAGAGAGAGAGAGAGAGAGAGAGAAGGAGGGAGAGAGCAGGAGAGAGAGAGAAGGAGAGAGAGAGAGAAGGAGAGAGAGAGAGAGAGAGAGAGAGAGAGAGAGAGAGAGAGAGAGAGAGAGAGAGAGAGAGAGAGAGAGAGAGAGAGAGAGAGAGAGCAGGAGAGAGAGAGCAGGTGAGAGAGAAGGTGAGAGAGAAGGTGAGAGAGAGAGAGAGAGAGAGAGAGAGAGAGAGAGAGAGAGAGAGAGAGAGAGAGAGAGAGAGAGAGAGAGAGAGAGAGAGAGAGAGAGAGAGAGAGAGAGAGAGAGAGAGAGAGAGAGAGAGAGAGAGAGAGAGAGAGAGAGGAATGGAGGGAGAGAACACTGCTGTCCGTCTGACCCATTTAGCAAATGGAGAGCAATAAACCAGGAGTTCTTTAGCTCCAGAGTACGGCTGCTACCAGGATTCAACCAGAGCTCACCACACCATGCCTGTAAAAACACTAATCAAAGCTTCCAGTGTTGAGAATAGCCTTTTAAATGGCAAGGTCTGTTTTGCAATATCCTTAGAAATTGCTATAGCGTTATCCTTGGACAGATTCACTCTTAGCCTTGGAGTAAAATAAAAGTGGTATGTGGAAACAAATGGGCAAAAGAAAAAAAATTGAAAATCCACAAATATCATGATCGTATGAACCCAGTCTGAACATTTGGGAGCGGAGGATATCGTCGTCAATTGAACAAGAAAAACACTCTGGCTGCACTTCTTGCCACGTAAAGACTTCAATGCAATTCCAGTGAGGGACAAATGTGAATACTGGTATCAGATTTCGTGTTTCAAAGTGTGATCATTGACTATACATATATACTTGGTTTTCTGTGATGTAAACACAAACGACGCATGTTACATACGTAAATATGTGACAGAGACTTGAAGTTAAACATCAATTATCAAGTACTAATGGTCGACCCTAAACTAATGGTCCCAGTCAGTATCATGTAGCAGACGGACCAAACCCTTGGCCTTGTCGGGCCGGTGAGTCAAGCTAAGACAAGGGTGGCAGCATAGGACCACAACACACTGGCATTGCTCCAGCTCCATCGTACTTCGTAACGCGGCCTTGCATCATTCTATGCACAGAGGCCAGGCTAAGCATGACAAGCAACGTGGATGCATGATTAAAGGTGCTGTAGGTACAATTTAAGAGTTAACGTTTGAGATGGAAATGGCTGGGCCATCCTTCAGCCATTTGAGTGAAACGCTGTGTGAGAATATCAGTTTCAGGTCGACTGCGCCTGCATCTGCGTGTGACCATTTAGAGTTTAGATGCTCCCGGTTATTTCAAACCAATCAGGGCCTCTCCTCCATTACTGCTTTGGGGGAATCCATCTTGTCTGTCAAACACACGCGGTGCGTTAAATGGAATGGCAGGGAAATGGAGGGAGGAGGGGATTCATTATTTTTGTGGTTTAGTTTCAAAATGGTGCTCTGTTCCGCTCTGTCGTGCCCTCTCTCTCTCTTGCCGACTCGGGGATCGTACCTACGGCGGCTTCATCATACATTTGAAAAACGGTGACCTTGGAGCAGACGAACATCGACCACACATCCCTTCACAACAACGTTTGGCCGGAGAAGGAGGTGGGGTTCCTACCTGAGGCGCAGAGCCCGCCGGGCGGCTGGGGCCCCGTGGCGGGCTGGGGCCCTCCGGGGGTCCAGGGCCGGGGCCTGGAGGGCGGGCCGGACCGCAGCACCACCGCGCCCACGTATTCCACAAAGGTTCCCGGGAAGTCACCCTTCTCCTTGGTGCGGTCGTTGGTTCCGTGCAGCCACCCCCGGGGGCTCCTCTCGTCCCCGTCCTGGTAGGCCGGGGGCCCGGGGCCCGGGGCGGGGGCCTGGAGCAGCGAGGCCTTGGCCACGGTCAGCGTGTCCCCGGGCTGCAGGCCGATGTCGTCGCCGCGCTCCCGCTTGTACTCGAACAGAGCTCGGTACTGGAAGCTCTCAGACGCCATGGCGAACCCCCCGGCGCATGGGGAGAAGGGGAACAGTTCTGGGCACCGAAGAGGTCTGACAACTGTTCTGGAAGAGGGGGTTTATCGATGAACAAAATGAGGATATGTACGGACTGGAGTTAGTAAAAAATCCTGGAAGGGATCCCTGAGGTCAAACCTGAGCCTCCTTGAAGCTTGTGATGCTACCTGAGATGTTGTGTGTTGAGGACGACTTGAGCACACACAGTAGATCCGTAGAAAACCACTAAAAAGACCTGATCGCTGACGGTTTTGGTTCCAAGGTTTGCGTCCACTGCAGGAAAAAGAAAATCTGTTTTTATAAAAAAGCTGATTCTTCTCGGTACAAATAAAGCTTTGATAAAACCACAAGCTATTCAAAACTACGCGGGCATGGTGGATAAAAAGAGATTATTCTTTGTGGCCCCGATTAGTCGCGAGGTTGATCGGACCCCAGCTTCTACCACTTCTAAAGTGGCCCAGTGAACGGTGTCCTGGTCCCAGACAGGGGGAGCCGAGTGCTGCTCGCTGCTCTGCCCCCGGCGCAGCACATGGCAGACGTGAGCCAGACAGACGACCACCTCACTGCGTCTGCAGTGGAGAGAGAGAAGAAAGGGAGCGGGTCTCCACAGAGCAGCGTGGCATCCTTTCTCCCTAGGATGAGGTGACCCAGACACCGTCCCCAGCTGCCGGCCCCCACCCGCCCCTCTGTCTGCAGTCCGCTACACAGTCTACTGCATTTCTTTTTTTTTTAAGGAATAACAAAAATGGCGACGTAGGTGAAAGTTAGGGGCGTCGGACCACGGCGCAGTCCGTCAGGAGTGGCAAATGCGACGACGACCAAGACGGGCACACCTGAGGAAATCCACTGCAGTGCAGAATTTGGGCTTGTTGTTGGTGCACCCTCATGCGCACCCAGCTCCCTGCCCGCCCTCCAACGCAGCCTCCCGCTCAGCGTCCCACAGCCTCAGCCAGACACCTGGAACTTCAATAAAGTTACAATGTCAATATCACATGTTTTATAACAGCACGCATTTAGGATAGTGATATTTTATATATAAATAGAATAAAGATACATATATAATACATATATATAGACATATAAATAGATAGATATAATGATATATATCTATATAGATTATAGAGATATAGCTATATTTATGATTAATGAAATTCTTATTTATATTGCATGGAAATGGGACCTGCACACACGCATCACAAAGTGACCAAAAAGGAATCCTAAAGCAATCTACACATCAGGTAACACAAGGTATAAAGTGGCATTTAATACAAAGTAGGTCGTTTTGACACTGAATATCTCCCTGCTTGTTGATCTCTCCCAGACAGAGCGCCTATCAATTACAAACATGACGAGGCGAATACGAACTTCAGGGCAGACAGCGTGCACGGCAACTCGCCTGCGTGTCTGTCTGCCACAGTCTGCGAGCAAAAACACGGAGAAAACTCACCTTTGCAGTTGCACTGGCGAGTTCTATATTCTTTCCGTCGCGGGTACCGCTAACAAAATTGTTCACCGATACACTTCACATAAATCTCAATAATAAAAACCCCGACGTCCATATAAGCCATCAGAAAACATGCGTGGCTGGTCCACCAGACAGTCGTCGCGCTGAACACTGTAGTACGGCAGTGCCGATGTCAGTAGACCACGCCCCCGGCGTCTGCGAATTATTCCAAGGTGGACCAGACCGCTGCCGCTGCCGGTGCTGATGCTGCATCCGCCAGCACTGACCTGCTCACTATTCACCAGACATTGGGAGGACTTTCTAATTCATTTATCGAAATTTGTTTGTGTATTGCAACGGAGAAACAGATACAATGAATAAATGTCCATGCCGTAAAAGTATGCAAAACAGTGATATAACAGCCATTCGACCTGGAAGGGAGTCAAGTCCAGGTCGTTACTAACCGAAAGATGTACTTTTTTGGGGTTGGAACCGAGCAAAGTGTCATTCATTGGTTAATTTTGTTAGCATGTTACCATGACAGGCTAGTTTACTAGCCTTATCTATCTGCAGTCCAATGGCAGAGAGATAAGAGCATACGTTAAAAACATAATAAATAAATCATCATAGCCTATAATGTCATTGTATTGAATATAATTTATTTATAATATATGTATTATTCTTTTATAATGTAATCATTATATAATAATAATATAATGCGTTTTCATATATGCATAATATATGTTACATAATATTTATTGGATTCATAGGCCTATTCATCAGACAGTATTGGATTGACTGCTACGCCAAATATTTAGTAATTTTTCATACAAATGTCTGTATACTGTTTGTCTGTTGGTAGTTGCATGTAGATATAAGCATATGTATCATGTAGTAGATCTATGACACATATAAACATACTATATGCAGTATATGCAGATGCTTGCAGTGTGTGTGTGTGTTTGTGTGTGTGTGTGTGTGTGTGTGTGTGTGTGTGTGTGTGTGTGTGTGTGTGTGTGTGTGTGTGTGTGTGTGTGTGTGTGTGTGTGTGTGTGTGTGTGTGTGTGTGTGTGTGTGTGTGTGTGTGTGTGTGTGTGAGATGGTTAATTAATATTTGATAGTACAAGTTGTGACCCTAGACCCACAAGCATGATTTATTCCAGGAGATGCAGTATGTCCTAAACTGCCATTTAATGACACCATTGATCTCTTGTTCATATCAGAGCATATCTTAACATCCATAATATATATCTCTGAATGGCACAGTAATGGCATTTAAGATGACAGGGTCGCTATCTATGCAAATAGCAAGTGACCGCAATCGATAGCTGACAGGAAGAGGCTATTTGTGGAAGAGAGAACAGAGGTGTTTGCATCTCTCCACACTGGGAACATGACATTTACATTAAGAGCATTTAGCAGAAACAGAAAGAAACAGAAAGAAATTTGAAAATTAGAAACAATATATCGCTGTCGGTACAATAAGGATGTTCGTAGAACCAAGTGCCAAACATGAACATTCGCTAGGTTAACCCATTCCCCGTGCACAACAAAGATAGCTAGGTTAACACGCTACACAATGCCAAGTACTATTTTTACGTGCCAGGATGTGCAACACACAATAAGCGCGTGCATTAAGTGCCAGGACGTACGACTTACCATAAGTGTGGAGGAGGGGGGGGGGGGGGGGGGGGGGCTATGCAGATTCTGGGACGGTGAACTTTGACCAGGTGAGTCTCGAGTCTTCTGTGGAGCTCGTTCCACCACTGTGGCGCCAAAACAGAGGAGTTGGGACTTTGATGATCTTTGATTGCTCGTAGCGATGGCGGCACCAGACGCCCAGCAGAGGTAGTTGAGCTGAAGCTGAAGCTGGGGTGTGTGGTTTGACTAACTCTTGGAGGTAGGCAGGAGCAGCTCCATCGACCACCTTGGGCCAGTACCATCACCTTGAATCTGATGCGGGCTACTACAAGAGGCCAGTAGAGGTCACGGAAAAGGGGGCTCACATGGGAGAATTTAGGTCGGTTGATGAATGAATTAGACAATATGATTGTCTTGCTCATTCTCTCTGTGTCCTACCCTCTACTCCTCTCAGCCAATACACCATCAGACCAAACATGAAAGGGCCATTTGTGACTTGCTATGAGTAGCTCATGTGTCAGGCAACATCAGCATCATCTTCCAATATGCTCGAGCTGACGTGTGGTATTAAGTTCCCCACACTCTTCCTGAGTGGGCGCACACATTGCACATATTGTCTGGCAGAAGTTGTTATGAATGTGCAAAAGGCCCATGTGGGACCCTTCGTCATGAAGGACTTTGTCTGTGACTTGGAGGCCAGAAGGTTGTAGATCACAGCCCACAGGCACAGCGATAACTTTCAAGCTCACCAGATTTTTTACTCATTTCTGTATTATCAGGAGCTTTTTCTTGATCAAGACCTTCTTCTATCGGTTTAATGTTTAATGTCCATCTATATGTGATGCATTTTTGCGCCTATTTGAAAAAATGCTCGCAATTTTTGCTCACTAAAATTGCTTGCAAAAAACTTGTATAGAAGGACGTTTTCTCAAAATATATATACAAAAGACAAAGATAGACAAAACAAATCTAGCGTTTAGGATAATATAAAAAAATGTACCGGACAGAAGAAAGATGGCACACCTCTAACAAAACCCGAATCTACAGTAAAAGTAAAAAATGCAGTTATGTTACAATACCAGTCCCATCATCGACCTGTATCAGTTGTGTGTAAACTCCAACACAGAGTTTCCTGAAACCACTGCGTCTACCTCTCTATACACTATCAAGATGCACACCACATACATACGTTCTCCTTCTGATTCCATTATTTCTTCTTAAATAATCTCTCCATCAAATCCTTCTTTTAATACTTTTATTCGACTTGCTCCCCTTTTCTTTCCCTCTCCTTCCCGAGCTCTCTGGCCCTTTCTCTCCCCTGTCTCCGTGCCAGCTCTCTAAGCTTTATACAGCAGTGAGCTTTATACAGCAGTGAGCTTTATACAGCAGTTAGCTGTATACAGCAGTGAGCTTTATACAGCAGTGAGCTTTATACAGCAGTGAGCTTTATACAGCCGTGAGCTTTATACAGCCGTGAGCTTTATACAGCAGTGAGCCGTGCACAGCAGTGAGCCGTGCACAGCAGCCTAATGGAGGAGCACATGTGTTTACCAGCCGCCGGCGCCCTCATCAGCTCGCTCAGAACAAGAGCAAAGCGGCAGATGGATCAAACCCACATCGCCATGGTAACTCAACAGGGTCACAATTCACTGAGGCTGCCTAGCAGTGCATGGGCCTGTGTATGCATGTGGATGTGTATGTGTGTGTATGTGTTTGTATGTTTATATGTAGGTGTCTGTGTCTCTGTGTGTGTGTTCTTTGCCACCCTGTCACACCTCCCAGCCTGTCAGTCTTATATGTGTGGCTGTCACTGTGTGCAAACCTATATGCAGTGACCTTACCATGCTCTGACCACGCTTCGGGCAACAATATTGAGAATACAGATTGATGCGCTGGGGGGATTTAGCACCCATCACTCAGACGCCCATACACACCGACACACACACGCACACAGACACGTGCATACAAACATGCTCGCACACACAGACACGTGCATACAAACACACACCGACACACACACGCACAGTCGCACACAGACACGTGCATACAAACATGCTCGCACACACAGACACGTGCATACAAACACACAAAGACACACACATGCATAAGCACACACATAGACACACACAAACGCACAAAGACACACACGCACACACAGATGCACACATAGACATAGACAGCTGTTAGCACGCATGGCCCGGTGCATGCGGTTCGCCAGGACGTGCTCCAGTGAACAGCAGGAGTCAAGAGCCTCCATCCTGGACCTGTTGTGCATGGGCCCCCCCTGTTACACATGGAGAGCCAGACAGATAAGGCCTCACTAGGCTGCCGATTCAATTATTCCCCAAATTACTTTTTTTTTTTTTTTTTGCTACATTTGTTTTTCTTATCTCATGGAAACATGAGTGAATTCACAGGGAATGGAGGATATACAGAACCACCTGGCTGAGGGACGCCCTGAGGCAGGTTTAGGGGGGGATTTGACAGCGGCGGTTGGGCGGGAAAGAATATTATGGTATTGGTTTTACCAAAGTGTGGTTGCATCGAAAGTCCAAGCCTGGCCAAAGGCTATGAATATATTTCAGACCACAGTGAACACCTATGCACATATATAACTCCCACACACTCTCTCTCTCTCTCCCTCTGCCCCCCACACACACACGCACACGCCCACACACACGCACACAAACGCATGCCTCTACTCTCATGATTGTGGGGGTAACCCCCAGATGTAGCCACATTTGCCAAACCAGAAAACTTCCAGCTGTCCTCAAACATTTTCCTCAGTCTGACGAACTCCATAAGTAACACATATGACAATCCAACCTTACAAGCATATACATTTGGAACTTCAGGGTTAGACAATCAGGGTACGCACTGTTTTGGACAATACACATTATTTCGAAATACAAAAAGCAAAGCCAAAACCTAGTGGACATCCCATAGTGGACATCCTTGGAACCCATTGTATTAAAATGTCCTGTATTTGTGTAGTGTTGGGATGGGCATTTTGTGATAGGTGGAAAATTCAATGATGCCCTCAACTAATAGTTTGAGTTATAGAGTGGTGGCCGGTTTGGTTTTACGATCTTTCCTGGTTTTCAGTCCTATTACCATCCATCGTTCTGCTTTTCTCCATTCCCAGCCGCCATCTGAGTTCATTGGAGACCCAATCTTCCTCCTGTCAACAAGTAAAGAGCAGGCAGTGGAGAGAATGCCCTGGGGCGGAGGAACGCTGCATCACTAGAGCAGCCGCGGTCACCCAGGACCAGATCTATTACTTGTGGAACTGGAATGGACGGATCAGGTAATCAAATGGAATACTCCACATTCACGAGTGCTTAACGTATGAAGTGCTTCTGAGACCCCGGCGGTTTTCCCAGCCTGTGAGCCCACTACGACGCGTGTCTCCCATGGTTTATTGATTTTCCAGTATGGGTAGAAACGTGAATAGAATCAATGATCCAGGTGCGGGTGCTAGGGTTAGTAATCTGGGGGCAGCAGTAGCTCTGGAGGTAGAGCGGGTTAGCTGGTAACTGGAAGGTCGCTAGGTCGATCCCTGGCTCCTATAGCTGTCGAGGTCGCCCTGATCGAAACGCCTCACTCCGACTGCTGCTGACGAGCTGGCTGTCGCCCTGCATGGTCGACTCTGCCGTCTGTGAATGTGTGAATGAACGGTTGTAAACCGCTATGGACAGAAGCCTCAGCAAATGACCGTGAATGTAAATGCAAAGGTCTATTGCCCTGCATCAACCAGGGCGCGAGGGGCTCCTTTCACAGCCTGAGCAGCGAAACACGACTAACCGCTTGTTAGCACGCCTGAAGTGTGGTCCCCGTTGCACATGGAGCGCACGTACAGTGCACTGAATTCATCCTGTTTTACATTCTCCATGGAATGAAACGGGGTGCAAGGTCACTGATCCAACACAGGAACAGAGTGGAGGGTGAGGGGAACACAACCCCCCCCCAACACACTGCATGGAGAACGGGCTGAGGGTTCACTGGCTCCCTTCACACCATCCCACAAAGTGGTGCTGTTCTAAGCATATGATGGAGAAGTGGAGGCAGATAGAGCTCTTTATGGTGTTGTCTACTCCATATGACAGTCCTGAAGCTACAAGTCACATCCATGTTAAAGAGGTCTGAGAGCAGCGTCTGGTTGGACCATAGAGGGCCCTCAACAGTAGACCTTCACACTAAACAATGTCCTACGCTGGGCTGTCGCTCTTCAATGCACCGATACTTCTGCCTCGCCCAGCCTCCCCCAGCTCTCTGAGGGTGCTCACTGCCTCCTCCAGCTCTCTGAGGGTGGTCACTGCCTCCTCCAGCTCTCTGAGGGTGCTCACTGCCTCCTCCAGCTCTCTGAGGGTGCTCACTGCCTCCTCCAGCTCTCTGAGGGTGCTCACTGCCTCCTCCAGCTCTCTGAGGGTGGTCACTGCCTCCCCCAGCTCTCTGAGGGTGGTCACTGCCTCCTCCAGCTCTCTGAGGGTGCTCACTGCCTCCTCCAGCTCTCTGAGGGTGCTCACTGCCTCCTCCAGCTCTCTGAGGGTGCTCACTGCCTCCTCCAGCTCTCTGAGGGTGGTCACTGCCTCCTCCAGCCTTCAGCTCTCCGAGGGTGGTCACTGCCTCCTCCAGCTCTCTGAGGGTGCTCACTGCCTCCTCCAGCTCTCTGAGGGTGGTCACTGCCTCCTCCAGCTCTCTGAGGGTGCTCACTGCCTCCTCCAGCTCTCTGAGGGTGGTCACTGCCTCCTCCAGCCTTCAGCTCTCTGAGGGTGGTCACTGCCTCCTCCAGCTCTCTGAGGGTGGTCACTGCCTCCTCCAGCCTTCAGCTCTCTGAGGGTGGTCACTGCCTCCTCCAGCTCTCTGAGGGTGGTCACTGCCTCCTCCAGCTCTCTGAGGGTGGTCACTGCCTCCTCCAGCCTTCAGCTCTCTGAGGGTGGTCACTGCCTCCTCCAGCTCTCTGAGGGTGGTCACTGCCTCCTCCAGCTCTCTGAGGGTGGTCACTGCCCCTCCCAGCTCTCTGAGGGTGGTCACTGCCTCCTCCAGCCTTCAGCTCTCCGAGGGTGGTCACTGCCTCCTCCAGCTCTCTGAGGGTGGTCACTGCCTCCTCCAGCTCTCCGAGGGAGGTCACTGCCTGAGGGCTCCTGGTTGAGCTGCATGGGGGAGGACTGCTCCAACACCAGCAACAAGCGCTCCAACCGGGTCAGTCACTGTGTGCTGCCGAGAGAGGCTCAGTGCCACCACATGTTGACCACTCTGTTGCATATAGCATATAGAGCATATGGTCACATATACTGCACTATTGCGTGTGCCCTGAAGTCACAGCACACCACTGTAAGGACATGAGACTCCTGGCCAGTGAGGTGGAACTGTGTACTTTTGCACAGAGCCAACGCCTTCTGGACAATCAGACACTGGATGGTGCGAAAAGCTGCTGAAATAAACCCTGTGGTGTACTGAGGCTTAACCACTCTGCAGTTCAATTTCGTTGTCGAATCTTGAATTTGATAACCTAACCTGATACGTCAGCTTCCATAAGTAATAGATGCGACTCCTCTGATAAGACGCTGATGGACAGCTGAAAGGGATCCGTTACAACTGGTCAGGAATAGAGTGAAGGAATAAGGAGCCAGGAGAGAGGAGCCACGAGAGATGGAGAAGGAGAGATGAGCGATGAGGAGAGGACAGAGTAGGAGAGAAGGGGAGAGGATGGGAGAGGAAAAGGAGTTGCGTCGAGCAGGATCCGCCACTCTATGGCTTTGTGAAAAGCTTTATTAGCGGCAAAAAGGGATTAGGGCAGCAGCGACGGGTAGTACAGTTTATCCAATGCTAAGCTGATCCACTGTGCATTTGTGAATGCAGGGTATTTCTGTTTGTCTGTTCAGGTTCACAAAAATAAGGAGAATTGTTAATCCCCATGGGTGACTGTATTCACACCCCTGTACTCCTGAAGTGATACACCTGCGGAGGTCAATTGATGATTCATTTATCAGACAAACATGTACAGTTTAACAGCCATTTAATAAATAAATGAAGCATTTACATTAGATATGTTTGCTGTTTGCTTCAGATGTACTGCAAACCTTCATCACTGAACATGTCTCTTTAATGGGCATAAAAACATATCTCACACACACACACACACACACACACACACACACACACACACACACACACACACACACACACACACACACACACACACACACACACACACACACACACACACACTCTCCACTTCACTCTCTCAACCTCATTCTTCTAACAAAGGCTAAACAGCAAACAGCACAATGACTTTGTTGTGATGTTAGAAGCGGTGCTAATTTAAACACTCCGCCCTATAGGGACGCCACCAGACAAAGAAGACAACAGAAATCAGTCACTGTTACTAGCATGCCCTACCGTCTTGGCTGTACATGGAATTTTTACTCTCACTATCTCTGTTTTATTCATGGAATACAGGTGTAGCCTTACTGGTAGTAAATACAAGGGGTGATATGCTTGTGAATTAAAAACTTAATTGACCAGTTCATAAACAGGTTGGGATCATAAAAGTTGCATGAACCATTGATCTTTGCAGCGCTCAATACATTTTTTTATACGTGTGGATGAATATGTTTTTTCAAATGTTTTTTAATTGATGTGCCATTTATGCAACCCTTTAATTTATTATGATTGGAGCAGATTTTTTAACTACGACTCATCACTCTTCCATACTGTATCATTAGGTAGTTAAGACTGCAATTTACTGACACAAATACCACATTTAAAGATATCTAGCTCCGTGGACTCTGGATATCTGCCGTAAATATAGAACATGCCTCCATAATTAGGGCATGGCTCGGGGCATGCCGATAAGAAGCAGCTCATGTTACACCATCTCTGCAGAGCTGCAGCGGTCTCATTCATCAGGAGAAACCAGGAGACATCATCTGGTCCTGTTTTAGCTTATTGGATAAAACGGTTTTCCATTTTTGATGCAGGTGTTTTAAACTATTTTTTCACTTACTTTATCATAATTATCAGAATAATTGTTTTATGTTAGCTGTGATAACACCTTAATTCTCCTCTTGGATGAATAAAGTATATGTTTATCCAACTCATGATTATCAAAAATAATAAGTCAGTGATGTACTGTTACAACCCTAAATTGATAGACGTGGTAGGGAGGCAACACAGCAGAAAGGGATCGAAATGATGCGTCACAACCAGGCAGTAGGCACCAATCAAGGAAAGAAGGGTTTATTTGATCCCAACTGCATGAATTACAGTAACAAAATAATAGTGAAGGAAACGGCTTCAGGGTAGCCAAGGCCATACACAACCAGAAAGATTGTACGCATGTTGTACGTCCTGGCACTTAATGAACACACTTATTGTACGCACTTAATGTACGTTGTACTTATTCATAGTACTTAATTGTGTAGCAACTGCAGTAGCTGCTATCACTGCTGTATACAGGGAATGGGTTAACCTAGCGATTGTTGGTAATTGCACTTGGTTCTATGAACATCTTAACTGTACCGACAGCGATATATTGTTTCACTTCTTATGACGAATGTACTTGTACAATTATAAGTCGCTTTGGATAAAATGTAAATGTAAATGTAAATGTAAAGATCCCCCCCTCCCCCCGCCACTCCCAACTCCCAAACAAAAACCTTGAGTTTAGTCTTAATTAAAAATACAATACTAACCTACACCTCTCTACACAAACACGAGAGAAAAGAAACATGGGCAAAAAACTAAATGGAGGCTCACCCTTCTACACCTTCTCTAGAACAAAACACTGCCATTCATGGATAACAGTCGGTTAGCTAGGCTGATGGAGAGCAACACGAGTGAGGGGACACTGGTGGTGGCCCATTTAAGCTTGTTTGACCTGATTACCGATTGGGTACAGGTGCCAGTCATTGGCCGTAACAAGCTCCATGACAACACTCTAATGATCTTAACACCATGAGACAAGAATGAACCCATCTGAGAGATCCTGACGAGAAACTGAAGGGAAAAAGATTACAAACCTCCTAAGATTCAGTATCACTGTGGCTTTAATTACACTGCCAGTCATCTGGTCACATTGAGTCCAGATTACCGTACCTTTGAAATGTGATCACCACGATGAAATGTCTCCCGGTTTGTTGGATCAGAGTGAGTGAAATCCCATCAACACCTGACATGTCTTACACGCAATCAGATGAGATGATTCCTCTGAAGCGACAAGTGTAACCAGGGCTCATGAGGAAAAGATCCGTGCAATCTAGAGAACATCACATTGGGTTTCAAAGAAAGGGGCCCCTCTTAACTCGGGTGCTAGCTATCGGGTTGTGTAGCAGCAGGAACAATTGTGGTGAGAGAGTGATTACAGGTTAGCGGGTCGTGTAGCTTGAGCAGTTCTACTTTGTGTGAGTGCTATTACAATGGAGAAAGCTCGGCTTAATCCTATACCGTTATGCAAGCCTCCCACGGCTATATGTGAACTTTGGCTCATCTTGTTTAGCCCCAGCATTCATTCCGAACTTTGGAATACTCATTTGTCATCAAATGTATGCATGACTGCATATTCCACGTAAAAACATCGAACCATCCCTTGTCTTAACATATTGTCATCAAATGGCTCCGACACCATGCAGAACAAACAAAACCTTAAAGTCGTGTACATCAAAGGCACATTAGTGATTTAACGAATGTGCACACTAACACCCAACAGCCAACACCCACTGCTTGTTAAGGATCCGTCAGAAAGTCTGACCGTCAAAACCTTCCTCCAAGGAAAAACAACATTTAGAATGCATTAATGTCCGGAACCATTTGCAGCAGAGGAGTGTATTAGACGTGCATACATATCAGGGCAGAGTAAACACTGGCACATGTGGTCTGCCCCGATAACAGGGAGGCACTCAGAGGAAGATGTTACAGCAAGTGTGCTAGGCGCCCGGGGCTACTCCACCTTCATGGGGGGCTTACGAGGGCGCCTTTGCATGTCATTAGTATAGGGGACACATTTGGTATGTAAGCATCTCGCATGTTTCAGCAACATTTCACCTGGTGAAAGCACTGGTTTCTTTCTTTTTTTTAAGGGCTATAAATAAAGTTGACGAGCCTCAGAATCGGTGTGACTGAATTCCCTTAATGTGGTTGTCAGCTGAAGGGGAGACCTCTGCCAAAATATTCATGAAAATTGTGTTGATCATATTAATATTTGCCACACATCATCTGCGCAGATGCATAACCACTGCAGAAAAAAAAATTCTCAGTTTAGACGCTTTTGAGGCAGACTGCATTGAAGCACAAGTACTGTTCTTCTCCCATCACCAGAGACAACACCTCATTTAGAAATCGATGAACAAGCATATTGGGAATAGATCAGGGCAACAGATGATGTGCGCCCCAGGAGATGGGGCGCACATCATGCATCGTGCGCCCCAGGAGATGGGGCGCACATCATGCATCGTGCGGGATTAAGCACATCTGGCGCTCAGAGGGGGCTGTCGTACTCTGTGTCCTGGGACACGGTCAGCAGCTCGCCATGTGCGTCTGGGCCGATCCACCACACCCCGACAAAAAAACTAGCGTGTCATCATTTTGACATGGTATGTAAAGGGTACAAAGGCTGAGTAACTGCGACTCCTTGTTGTAGGCTGTCTCCCCACAATAGTAGTGCTGGCTAATGATAATGATTATTATGATTAGCATGAAATAATAATGCTAAGGGGGTGAGTCCCCATGGTGCAGGATCAGTGAGTGTTTATGATGTTCTTCTGAGGTACCACGCACTCGGTCGAAACATTCCCACAGAGTTCCCTATAGATGAAGCTGCGTGTCAATGTCGTGGTGTAAGGGTGTTGTGTTTCATACTGCGGGGACTGCTGTCCGCCGGGGGATGATCCGTCTCTTTCTCTCTCCTTGACTTCCGTAACATTTTAAACCTTGGTTCATACAATCTCTCGGAGGCTCCAGTCCACCACTCCGCGTTGGGTAGCAAGGACACCCTCAGAGAGGCACGGCTACAAAGTGATATCCAGCCGGGGCTTAACAATGAAACACAAAAAGTGGGAAGGGTGTTTTGATTTTGGTTGTTGGTGAAACGGGAGTGCTGATCTTGTGTAAAAACACCATTGTGGTAAAGCAGAATGCATTCATGCTACCACCGTGCCAAAGTCATATCTGAATTCAAGGGCTCCCATGTTGTGTGTTCCTATTCCGGGGGAGAGCGGGGTAAACAAGGAGGAGATGGGACCAAAGAGAGGCCACTTCCAGCCGTTCTTCCTTCAGCTGCCAAGCGGGTAGGCGGTCTCTGGGGGTAGCGCCACACCGCAGAGGCACCGGGCAGGGCGGCGACGCATGAGATAAATCACCTGACCCCCTGGGAGGAGAGCAGAGGGCCAGGGGTATGTCCAGGTGTTGCGTCAGTGCAGCCCCCCAACCCGCCCTCATATCTCTCCCCCCGCTCTTTGTCTCTCGGTGCAGAGAGACAAAGGTTTTCAGGACCTTCTTCGGCTTCCCACCTCAGCTTCCCCTGCTGGTTCATCTGGTGTACATCTCTCTGGTTATCTTCTCTCTCCACTAGCCTGCTCAGAACTCCCTCTGCTCCTCATCCGCTGCGTTCTCCTTTGTCTCAGATGCTGTACCATGTGGTGCTGAATCTCTCTCTCTCTCTCTCTCTCTCTCTCTCTCTCTCTCTCTCTCTCTCTCTCTCTCTCTCTCTCTCTCTCTCTCTCTCTCTCTCTCTCTCTCTCTCTCTCTCTCTCTCTCTCTCTCTCTCTCTCTCTCTCTCTCTCTCTCTCTCTCTCTCTCTCTCTCTCTCTCTCTCTCTCTCTCTCTCTCTCCCCCCCCTTGTCCTCCTCTCCCCTCAGCTACGTGCCACTACTGGCTGGGAACAAAGAGCAGAGCGCAGGGTAGGTTATTACGGGGCCGCAACAAGAAAGGAAAAACAAACGACAACCTTTCAATCTCCTTCAATAGAAGGTGTAGGAGGAGCCCTTCGTTCCCTCGTTCCATATCTTCCAACACATTGCCCCTTTGCAAATAGAGCTCCCGGAGATAACCACCTTGGATGTCTTTTTATGTGTCACATTCTTTCCCTGCCATTTAATAGAATATTAGACTCTGACAAGCACACACTCTGATTCGGTCCACAGCCATGATGCTCTTTCCCCCTTACACAAATAACTACAAAGAAACACGAATGCACAGTCGCACACACTCATTCACTCACACCCACCCACCCCCCCACCCACCCCCACACACACACACACACACACACACACACACACACACACACACACACACACACACACACACACAATACAAAAGCAAATACACGTTGTATACATCATAATGTATGTAGTCATAAATAAATCACTTTACGGCGTGTGTAAAGTTAACAGCACTTAATTGCTATATTCACTGTTGGAGCTGGCTGAAATATCTTCGTACTGACAGGATATACATTATGGGCTTTAAATGAGGTGGAAAACACAAATTCTCCCCCTTGGTTGTTGTTGTTGCTGCTCAGTTTCGACGCCAAGAGTAGAGGAGGGTTCTATGTTTTACTGTCTTCATGAACTTCTCTTTGTTCCATTTCCAATAGCTACGGCCCCTTGGGAGACAGAATTTAGTCCTGTTATTGAAGTCCCAGCTGAACATAATTAACATAAGGTAAGGTCATTCTACGACCATACCAGATGAAAGCAGGATGTCATTGGCAGTCAAGCATGAATTCATGATGAGACAATTTACAAAAGTTTCACGCGTGAATTAATATTTTTCCAAACAAGTATTTTCATTCCAATGATTTGATGAACAAATAGATGCAATGTATTCATTCGAATATGGTTGAAGAAGGACAACAATCACACAGACATCCACTCATCCTGCAATTACAGAAGATCAGACCTCGGCATATACGTAACTCTAACTACATGGTCACAGTCATATACTCACAAACAACACACACACACACACACAGACACACACACACACAAACAGCTGGGATCGGACATGCACTCCAAATATGGAGTGGCAGCACATTCAGATTAGACGCCACAGTCTGTCCAGTCACTGTAATTATGGCCGAGCAGATCGTTGGCTGATAAAGATGGCTCAAAATTCCCCAACTTCATCTCCACTTCCCAGGGTCTGACGTTGGAGCTGGAATACGGAGCCAGGCTGCTCTGGCTTCCCCTTAAGGGAGATCAATAACAGATAAGCCAGAGTGAAAGGGGATGGAAGGTATGTATGCATTGATATAAATAGAGAGAGGGAATTATATACATATATTCAGGGTGGTAAGGGAGTGATAAAGAGTGGAAACTAACTCTTGAAAAAAAGGGTTTCCAACTTTCAGACACATTCTTGTTATTAAATATATAAGATTAGGGTATAATGTATTAAAAATATTATGCTGTATAATATATTATTCCTATATTTGTCATTTAAAAGAGAGTGATTATTTTTGTCCCTTCATGTAACCTACACATAATTTGAAATGTATAAATCTAGATGTTTTTATCCAAATCTGTAACTCCATATACACTCACAAAACATGCTCCTGACTGGAAACTCATTCGACCATATGAAATGTTTGAATCAATAATTATTAATAATCGTTACAAAATGACTGCCCCCTTGTTTTAATTCACCATTTTGTTTCTTTCAATCTCTAAACCTCTTCATTGCGATCTAAACATTAACAAGGTTCCAAAGTTTTATTTTTAGAGTCAGCTCTCTTTGCCCTCTGTCTTCCTGGATCCTTCCCACACGTATCCACGTGTCCTCCACAGGCTGAGGGGACAGGGCGCTGCAGAGCCGCCTCACTCTGGCCTCAATATTTCATTAGCGCTGAAGCCAATGACGTGCCATCCGAATATAGTACGCTGCTTTGACAGCACCATTAAATATTTACACAGAGATGGAACAAAAGTTTGAGCATAAGTGTGTGTAGGTGTGTGTTTGTGTAAAGAAAATACATTTAACAACACAAACAGCTGATTAATGTGTGTGTGTGTGTGTGTGTGTGTGTGTGTGTGTGTGTGTGTGTGTGTGTGTGTGTGTGTGTGTGTGTGTGTTATCATATGTGTGTCTGTCCTTGTATTTGTTTGTGTGTGTTTGGTCTCATATGTGCGTCTGTCCATGTCTCTGTGTGTGTGTTCTCATATGTGTGTCTGTCCATGTGTGTGTCCCTGTGTGTGTGTGTGTGTGTGTGTCCCAGTGCGTGTGCGTGTGTGTGTGTGTGCGTGCATGCGTGCGTATGTCCCTTTGTGTGTGCGTGTGCGTGTGCAGGGTTGTGTCAGTGATAAACGGGGTGTATCTGAGGCCGTCCCAGGGCCAGTGGTTGTGATGATGAGGGCCAGACCAGGCCGGGGGCTGGGATGGAAAGACTGGCAGCCCCATCGCTTTGATGTCAGGGCACTCTTCCCACAGACCTTTCTCTCTTTCATCCTTCACTTTTAAGATGTAAATATGCCTAAATGATGTATTTCATAGAGTATCAATCCCAGCGTTAAACCACACATCTAGGATAATGTTTTAGAAGAAACAAAACATATTGTACTTGTAAAGGTATACTGAAAAAACAGATCTGCTTCAGGAGTATAGAACCTGATTTCATGTCCCGACATCCCATACACTTTCACATAGAATACAGTAAACGTAATCTAATCCCGTACCCTACCAATATCATCCCGTTTCCCATTTGATACCATTGGGAGGACACAGGATTAGATTACATCTCCAAAAAAAAAGAAACGGTGACATAAAAATACATACGTGAATTCTAAAATACTTCTGGAGCCCAAGCACTCATACATAGTGGAGGGAAGCTTGAACCGATGGAAGCCTTGGATTCTGTCGCTCACAGGCTCGTCCTTACTCGCCAGCAATTATCCCCGCTTGTTTTTACCGCTGATACCACAGCGAGTCCACCGAGCGCTCAGCGAGACACACGTCAAGATAAAACCACACGGGGAGAGGTGAGAGGAAAGCAGAGCGCTGTGTGGGAAGAATAAAGGCTGGACTGATTCCACGGGGAACGTCGTGTCCTTGGCAGGAGACTGGCTGCGACAGGTACCGAGGGCGAGGGGCAAAAGGCCCGCCACCCCCCCTCCCTGGACGCATGCTAATGCTGATCTCTGGCTGCACACAGACAGAGGAAACAGGATGGATCCACCGCGGCCTGCTCGACCTGGGGCCGGGTCTGCTGCTGCTGAATGACAATAGAGCGGTCACACTTGTGAAGACTGTGAGGAGTGTGTGTGTGTGTGTGTGTGTGTGTGTGTGTGTGTGTGTGTGTGTGTGTGTGTGTGTGTGTGTGTGTGTGTGTGTGTGTGTGTGTGTGTGTGTGTGTGTGTGTGTGTGTGTGTGTGTGTGTGTGTGTGTGTGTGTGTGTGTGTGGCAGTATTCAGATTAGACGCCAGAGTCTGTCCAGTCACTGTAATTATGGCCGAACAGATCGTTGGTAAAGATGGCTCAAAATTCCCCAACTTCATCTCCACTTCCCAGGGTCTGACGTTGGAGCTGGAGTACAGAGCAAGGCTGCTCTGGCTTCCCCTTAAGGGAGCTCAGTAACAGATAAGCCAGAGTGAAAGCGGATGGAAGGTATGTATGCATTGATATAAATAGAGAGAGGGAATTATATACATTTATTCAGTGTGGTAAGGGAGTGAAAGAGCGGAAACTAACTAAAAAAATGGTATCCAACCTTCAGAAATATTCTTGTTATTAAATATATAAGATTAGGGTATATTTTATTAAATATATTATGCTTTATAATATATTATACTTATATTCGTCATTTAAAAGAGAGATTATTTTTGTCCCTTCATGTAACCTTAATATAATTTGAAATACATAAATCTAGATGTTTTTATCCCAATCTGTAACTCCATAACCGCAAGGCAAGCTTTGCAGATTATTTTTATAAATCTTTCATTGTGATGAAAGATTTACAAGGTTCTAAACTTCACAAAGTGGAATACACAGAGAGAGAGAGAGAGAGAGAGAGAGAGAGAGAGAGAGAGAGAGAGAGAGAGAGAGAGAGAGAGAGAGAGAGAGAGAGAGAGAGAGAGAGAGAGAGAGAGAGAGAGAGAGAGAGAGAGAGAGAGAGAGAGAGAGAGAGAGAGAATGGGTTAAAAGCAGTTTAAAACATTCTGTTCACAATTCTCCTGCGCAACTCTCTCCATCAAAGCCTGCCATTCTTTACCTTCCGTATTTCCGTCTCCCCTGCAGCTCACAGATTCCCTGAATAGGCCGTTTGGCGTGCCTGTTCTCCTCACACACATTACCATCCCCACAGGTTCTATCCGTGCTCAGTGTTGGACCATTAGGGGACCTTCCTCTGCGGTACGTTCATCCCCCTCACTGTCCTTCGCAGCGTCAACGGTTCCCACCCAGAGATGAATATCTGTGAATGCTCAGTAAGTCCAGAATATGTGTCTGGCCTAATAAACTATGCAACAAACTCAGAGAAAAGCACCAAACTATTATAATCCAATTAAATTAAATTTAGAGAAGGATGAAGGCGTATGAAACAGTATTTGAGCACGTGCACAGTACTATTCAGTTCTATTTGCATAGTCCTTGGGCGAAGGAGAATAGTGAGTCGAAGCCCCTCACATACGTCAAAGACATCTGAACCTGATGATAGCTGCTCTTCTCAAATGATATATTCCAAAGCGTTCTATACGTCTGATTCTCTAGGGACATGCAGCCCTAAATAATTGATATGAATTCAATCGCACAGATTCTTCTCTCAGGTAACAAGCACATAGCTCATCCTTTGTAAATGTTTGTTTTTCTCGCGTGTGTGTATGTGCGTGCGTGTGTGAGTGTTGGGGGGAGGGGGGGTTAAATGAAGACACCTAGGTGTCACAGAAGAAAGAAACAAGATGATGTGAGGAACAGAGACAGAGAGAGATAGAGGGAGAGAGAGAGAAAGATATAGAGATAGAGAGTCAGTGTGTCAGAGAGTATGCACGCCCGCGCGTGCGTGTGCGTGTGTGTGTGAGCTTGTAAGATGTGGTGATGCTTGTGTAAGGGTTCCATTCTCTGACTACCGCTTTTCTATCCCCTGAGCCAGTATGTGTTTCCTCTAGATCGCCAGGTCCACGGTAATAGTATAGTTTCATAGCTGCAGCCACGGGGAATTGGATCCCCACCTTAGCCAGCAGGAGCAACTGCAGCCTCTCCCTGGGCTGGGTCTCAGCTGGCCCTAGTCATACAGCTCTGGCACTATTCAATTAAAGACTGAAAAACAACCGCACACATGTGGATAGGCTGCAAATAACAATACAGCATTTTCAGGAATTTCTCCCGTGAATGTCATTACTGTTCTCTATTTTGTGTGTTGCTTCGTGTTATGAATTGGTTCGATTACAGTGAGTATGGGTTGGCATTTAAATGTATTGATGGGCTGAATGTCATTAAAGTTACGTATCAATGTGATCAAATCGAATGCTTAGACGATGGCTTCCAGCTGTTGCACCTTGGCTTTTGTAATTATACTAAATGAGAACATGAGATCGTTACCCAGGGATAAAACCAGTAAGGCCAACCTGAAGGCCAGACGGCGTTCATCATAAACTCCCGAAGACGGTTCTGAGAGCAGCAGGTGGCAGGTTTATTCGCCAACGCTTCCAGAGGCAATAAGGTTTACCAGCCTACGTTTAAAGACACACATCGAACAGATTAGGTAAATGATTGTGCATATCAGTATACCTGTGTGTGCGTGCATGCATGCGTGTATGTGCGTGTGTGTGTGTGTGACTGTGTACAGAGTTTATCTCACGGTGACAGAGCACAGGCAAACCATATAATCACACATAAAAATACTGATTATTCCAGCATCACACACACCCACACACACACATACAAATACACAAACACACCCACACAAATACACAAACACGCACACAAATACACACACACATTATCAGACACCACGCACACATATGCGAGGATATGGCAGATGCTTTCACTCATCCTGTTGGATGCTCAATGGCAGTCTTCTGTAACCCCCTTCCTCTCCCACTCATGACAACCCTCCACACATCTGTGGAGGGTTATTGTGTACTACAATCCTCCAGAGCGGATGCATGAATGGACCAGGGGCGCCCGACGTTGCCTTCAGGAAAAGCCTTTGTCTCTCACCTCATGATGCACTCGTTTGTTTTGTGAACACTAATGTCCAGCATGCAATCAGCCATGCAAAAGACAAAGGCGCACACACCCACGCGCACACACACACACACACACACACACACACACACACACACACACACACACACACACACACACACACACACACACACACACACACACACACACACACACACACACACACACACACACACACAAACACACACACAAACAAAGGAAACACGGACACATCCATGCACAGATGTCACAACCAAGCAACTGATATTATAGTTACTAGTCCTGCTTCTGATTATTAAATGACCTGTTAAGGGACTAATTGTGGGAGGAAAAAGCCTGGGGCTACTGATGACGATGGAGATACGGTCAGCGTACAAGAGGTAAGCCCTCCCTCGTACAGAAGAGCGTTTAACCCTGGGACAGACCGCGCTTTACTAGAGCCGAGAAAGAGGAGGAGGGGAGTTTATCGTCTGCACGCACGCATAGCACACGCACACGCACACGCACGCGCACACACACACGCGCACACACACACACACAGACGATATGCCACCGGTTATTCAAGTAAGATACCACTAATGGAAAAGTCAAAGTGAGAAAATGAAAGTGGGGCACATGAGAGAGGCAGATGGAGTGTGTGTGTGTGTGTGTGTGTGTGTGTGTGTGTGTGTGTGTGTGTGTGTGTGTGTGTGTGTGTGTGTGTGTGTGTGTGTGTGTGTGTGTGTGTGTGTATGTATGAGAATTAAATTTACTTATGCTTACATACAAATATACATCCAATCATGCTCACAAACACACTGCTTAAAGGCATGCTATTATTAAATTACAAAGGCACACACAGAGGTACCAAGGGAAACGGTTATTTACAACATGCTCGACACTGCTGGAAATGTGCCTAATCCACACAAGCCTTCTGCGCCGTCCGCCCCTGCCGCGGCGCCCTCCTGTAGATGGCCCCCTGCTCCCTGTCGTCTCTCACACACACAGGTGCCACATGTTCCCGTGGATACCAGACATGTGTTCAGCTGTCATCTTCATCTTTCCCTCTCTCGATTTAATTTAATTTCTGTCCTGCATTCAATGTTACGTGAAGGAGAGGCAAACACGCACACGCACACACACACACATGCACACGCACTCGCGCACGCGCACACACACAGTCTCTGCCCCCACACAGCATACTCAAGAGAAAGTCCAAAGTGCTGAAACGGCACTAAACAGGAACACATTGTTCACAGTGTTTCGATTTTTTTCCCACACCTTTCCGGCGCTCTCCTGCCTCTTACAGCCGGTGCTGTGGGGCTGTGGAGCAGATAAACAGCTCAGTGGTCAGTGGTCCGTGTCCAGGCTGAATCAATGGCTCTCAGGGCTGAATGGTGTCTGGCTGCCGGCCTGCAGGCCACCGCTGGCTAACCAACATGTAGCCTCTGCTCTCACAATGCCACGCTCCGTTTGGCTGCAGCATCACTGGGCTCCAGTGTCTGGAACCAGCGGGCTCTTAAGTACAGGATAGAGATGCACCGATCAACCGGCCGCCGATTAAAAAAGCCGGTTTTGTATCCAATCGGCCACAATCGGTGACCTGCCGGTCACTGTCGTAATTTCCGGTTTTCGGCCGATCAAACTCACCCGCATGCGCGGTGCGTAGCAGCTCAAGGCGCCCAGAGCGCGGGAAGAAAAACATGTCGCTGATTTGGACTTATTTCACTGTGTGCCAGGACGACCCAAAACACGCTGTTTGTAATGCTTGCAAGTCAAAAATAAGCCGTGGGGGATCATGTTGCTAGGTACGCGTCCTGCGTCCCTGACGCATTCAAATCTGAAAGGACGCACTAAACTCACTATCCATGCGTCCCGGGGACGCATCTAATTTTCCCCATGAAAAACGATACATTGTGAACATTAAACAACTCGTGTTTAATCACAGTAACTGGCCAAAGAAACCTTCTTGTGAGCAGACCAGACAAGCACTGTTTCAACCCTCTGCGCATCTACTCGGCGCAGACGTGATCCCCTGTTCAAAGTATCGCGACATGCTAATTTAGCCGCTACCAAAACAACTAGCTCGTCACCGCTGATTTCATTTCAACAATTAAAAATACAAACTTCATAGTAAATAAACCCACGTTTCCACTGCTCGATGCTGTGCTCATTCGTGTCGATTATGTTGTAACGTTTAGGGGACGTGCTGTAATGAAATAAATGAAACATAATCCGGTGGTGGTGATGAAAACTACATTGAACGGCAGCCTACATATTGTTATGCCCAAACGGCGCCTGCGCATACATCGCGCTTCCAACGAGATCCCGTTTTTCTCGAGAAACAGGCAGAGAAGAGAGAACGCAAAAATACCACCAAAGAAAAAGATGAAACCTATTGCAGGTCAGCAAACTATTGCAGCTGCATTTTCTGTCCCCACTACCTCTGCACTCCTCCCTGACTCTGATCAGCCTAGAGAGAGTACCTCAACATTGCCTGTACCTACTTCTGCCTCCCCCTCTACTGAGCCTGATGAGCCCACTGCAGAAGAATTGCCTCAACCTTCTACATGTTCCTCCCAAAAAAAGCGAACTTTTCTGAAGCAGTGGCTCACCACATACAAATGGCTGCGCTTTTCAGATGACAATTTCATGTATTGAGTTTAACACTATTAATTTCATTTAAGAAATAGAATAATAATAAAAAAGAAACACATTTTTTAAACTGGGGAGTCGGGACCCATTGAATTTCTCAGGGACCCACCCAACTCGCCACCTGTGGGTCCCGGGGACTCACTACATTGAAAACCTATCAACATATTATATGATTATAATTATTTCTTAGAAAATCGGTATCGGAAAAACCGGTTTTGGCAGGTCAGACCTCCTTAAAAACCGGAAATCGGTATCGGCCAAGAATTTTGCAATCGGTGCATCTCTAGTACAGGATGATCTAATTAGGTCGCCGAGGCCCTTAAAGCACCATATGAACAGAGGTGAACAGTCCCTGGCTCAAAAAGACTAGAGGTGGATGGGGTTCATATTGTGTGTTACTGACGCACTGCAACAAATGATTTTGCTAATTGGTTGCGCCTTTGGAGATGGTGACCCCGCCCCTTTCGCCATGTTCGTCACATCTTCATATCGTTTTAGTGTACACAATTATGTAAAACAACCTCATGTGCTCAGTCATACTGACACTTTTACATTACAATGAGCTAACCTGACTTTATTTATATCATTAAATAAAATGGTATGCTATTAAAATAATGTGTTCTATGGGAAGGCTTTAGCAGCCTTAGGACGCCCGCGTTGTGGTGTTTCACCCAGCAGTGGGGGAGAGCGAGGCGGGGACCTGACCGACAGCCGTTGCCCGCCTCGCTGACGGTAAAGCAGGGATTGAGGTAAGTCAGAGTGAAAAGGTTCCCCGTCCGAGGCATTAATAATTACACACAGTGCACTCCGAGCAGGTATAGATTCGAGGGCTAATGGGAGAGAATGCAATTAGCCGGTCTCTCTGTCGGCGCTGACCCCTTAAGTCGCCCTCTCCGCTAATGAAGGCTGATCCTGACGCTCTCCAGGGCATCGTGGCCATGGACACAAAGCTGCTAGAACAACATAGAAATATACATTATAGAATATGTAGCGCTTTCTTAATGCTGAAGTGATGCTAAGCATTGAAAAAGGTCAAAACAGTGGAACGTTTAGCAAGCATACCTTTTAAGTAATTGTATAGATGTTAATACCTTCCTGTACACTTTCTCCAGATGTACTGAAAGAGTCTCTTTCAGGTTGGGGGACATTTTGACCAGAGATAATGACAATTAAGGAGTATTGTCATTAATTAAGTATTGTCTTTAAATGGTTGAAAACTATATTTGTAGGAATCAGAGAAAAGCCCATGTATTTGACTCCGCAAACAGAGCACGACTGATTTGCTGACGTTCAATGGCATTATAACATGTCATAAGCTCATGTGATTTTAAGGAAGCAAACTAAATACAGAAGAGGGGAAGAAGATAGTCTTCCCTGTCTTAGTCTTCCCTGTCTTGGTCCTTCTCTCCTGATCCGGCTGCTCCTCCTCTCCCTGCTCTGTTATTTTCTCCTCCAGCTCCTCATTCCTCCTCATGATTTAACCTTAGTGGCTGGTCTTGTGGGGAATAAAAAATCAATACTGCGTATTGGACACACACACACACACACACACACACACACACACACACACACACACACACACACACACACACACACACACACACACACACACACACACACACACACACACACACACACACACACACACACACACACAGAAGGGGGAGGGGGGAGAAAGTGTGTTCTAAGAAGAATTGTGTGACTGGTGAGTTAAAGTCTGGCTGGAGAGCAGCTGGCTTTAAAACCCAGAGGAACAGGGTTAGGGTAAGGCCTGGTCCCCAACCTAAACCCAGAGGAACAGGGTTAGGGTAAGGCCTGGTCCCCAACCTAAACCCAGAGGAACAGGGTTAGGGTAAGGCCTGGTCCCCAACCTAAACCCAGAGGAACAGGGTTAGGGTAAGGCCTGGTCCCCAACCTAAACCCAGAGGAACAGGGTTAGGGTAAGGCCTGGTCCCCAACCTAAACCCAGAGGAACAGGGTTAGGGTAAGGCCTGGTCCCCTCCACAACCTAAAACACAGATTAAGTGTTTTTTCAATACAACCCGTAGCGTTCGCTAGGACAGCGCTCCCTATCTCCCGGCCCAGGAAACAGCTAAACGTTTTGTGTGTCAAGATTCTGTCAGCCAAAACAAAAAGGATGACATTTGTTATATTCTCTAAGGAATTTTTAAGATAGTTATGAGTCGGTGTGGGGGTCCCAGTCAGGCCCAGGAACGACATTGTCAAGTCTCAGGGCGGTACGATTCTCCTATCTCCAAAAGTGTCTTTACACCAAGTTCTGATCCATTAGGTCTCGTGGGCCAGGCAGCCCAGGCTTCTGAGAGGTCCAAAGCACGGCCCAGTTGGCCCATTTGGCCCAGTTGGCCCATTTGGGCACACTTCTTTTTCTGCAGGCGCTACAAATCCAAATCTCGGATGTCCTTCCTGAAGGAAGGAAGGTGTGTATGATTTTTGCCATCATGAAAGGGGCTTGACCTCCGACCTTAGAGTCAAACGGCGTCGGTTCCAGATCCCCATTTCCAGGGATGGAAACTTGTGCCTTAAGGCGCGTGAAGGCAGCTGCCCTGTGGAGGTCAGTAGGCCAGAGCCCTTATGAGATATAAAAACCTTGGAGCCCTCTATGAGATGGAGGTCTGGCTGTCATGTATGTTGGATTGCTGGGGCGAAGGTCTGGGAAGGATTTTAGCTTCGAATACCAGAAGGGTGCCGTGGGGTGAGAGTGCACGAGATGCAGTGTGTTCTGAGGCTTTCTAACTCCCTGTTCCTGTTGCCCCAACCCAAATGTAGAATCTTACTTGTCTTTGAGGCCCTCGTGTAGGGCTCGGTTAATAGGTCATTATCTACTATTTGTTAAACCTTAATGCTGATTAAAATAAGACCAGACAGACGTCTTAGTCCCAAGTCAGTCTGTACCCATGGGCGTCAGTTTGGTTTGAAATGTGCTGGGGACAGAGACACATTCGGAAGTGCATTTTTCAGAAGTGCTGGGTACAGTGAGGATGCACTCTTTAGTGCCAGTGTTACACCGAATTCTGCGACCCACCGAAAAGTGTGACCCCAGGGGGCGCTGTTGCATATATTCTGCAATATGCACGAGTTTGAAGCGTAGACAGGCATGACAAAAACATACATATAAAACATAAGATCTCCCCCCACCCATTTACCTTTTTATTAAAGGTGCTTAATAAATACATTTGATTGATTTGATTAGCATTTTACAGGCCCATACAATGGATAGCGCGTTTAGTATTCTGAAAGATGGCATACCCATGTAGCTATTTACTAAGAAATAAAATGTATACAAAATCTGTCTGGAACGTTTTATGAAGGAAAACGTTTCCAAATAGCATCGGACATATGACCCACTATGTTCTGCTCCATGTATCCAATGTTGACAACGTGACATGACATGGCTAAGCTAACAACATAAACAAGAGGAGCTAGGAAAGGAAATTAACGGCTTGTTTGAGTTCAGAAGGGGCAAACGAGTGGCTACACACAGCACTACAAAAGTCGTCAAGATTGAAAAAGAAAATACATATTTGTTGCGCAGCTGAACGCTGTATCACATCATGAGCTGGCTGTTCTCAATTCACAACACGCATTCCATCCAATCTAGCTTACATCAGGCATTCAGACCAAAACTCATGCACTCACCCCCCAAATTATTCCAGAATTCAAGCAAAGCAAGAATGACCAAAAGTCACTTTGTGTCAACAAGAGACTGACTCCACCGACTATCAATTGCAAGTTAAAACAGCCGACCACTTGAGTGCAAAAAACACAAAAGGCCTTGCCACAGCACCAGCAAATCTTAAGCAATAAATATCGCGTCTTACCTTTATTTATGTGGTAGTGGTCTGCAGATGCATCCCGTGGTGTAGCCTACCACATCCATTTAGTTCAACAGGTTGTCGTTCTGATACAGTCCATGGTACTAGCAACCTGCTCTGGTGCTTTTTACATATGCATTGAGGCTAAAATTACTTGATTGTCTGATGCCTCATCATCCCAGCCAAAGAGTATTGGAATTATTAGTAGTGACTACTTGCCAAAACGAAAAAATAACTTCACACAGTGTCTTTCTACAAGTTATATGTTACCAGCATTCGTAGCGTTGATCAGCAGAGAAATAGTCCGCCAAAGACGTTGACGTCGCTAAGCAACTGAAGACGCTGTGTTTGACAAGTTACGGACTACTTGCGGAGGGATACCAAAGACGTCATTAGAGGCAAAAAGTCCGTTGTTTTTCCTTGACAGCGGTCAATTATTTATTACTACTATTATTTAATTATGACTTAGCAACGGCGAATTATCAAATATAATTATCAAATATAATTCACCACCGGAAGTTGTGAAGAGCCCATGCAAGTGAACGGAGCGTTCCACGTCATTGAGAAGACCCTTGTAATAATCCATAATGATTAAACTAGTTTTTTGTTAGTGGTGGGTACAAAATTAATCTTGACGAAAACTGGTACGTGGAACTGGGGACGGAATCAACGCCCATGTCTGTACCCCCATGAATGGTGTGTTTGCATTTCTTCCTGAAGTTCTACGACCCCCATGTTAATTTTTACATTTATTTTGAGACTTCAAAAAACGTTAAGCGGTATTCATTTGTCACGAAATATGAATACCAATTATTCAGATTCAGATTCAGACTTTATTGTCATTGTGCAAACTTGTACAACGAAATTGGGGTGGTGCTCACTACCCCATTATACCTTTGGAATGGATTTCTTGGCTGGAGCAAAGCAGACATTTTTTTATTTATTTCTTATTGCTTATGTTTATTTATTTTTAGACAATGTCTTGTTTTTTTAAATAATGTATGATGACTATATGCTCTGTAAGGTGACCTTGGGTGTCTTGAAAGGCGCCTCTAAATTAAATGTATTATTATTATTAAAAACTTCTGGGTTGCGCCACTAAACAAGAAGAATAAAAATGACATCTG
Organism: Gadus morhua; assembly: GCF_902167405.1. NCBI lineage: Eukaryota > Metazoa > Chordata > Actinopteri > Gadiformes > Gadidae > Gadus > Gadus morhua. The sequence goes on along the minus strand of NC_044059.1, from coordinate 29,766,190 downwards.
TGGGTCACTCGAAAATCTAAGTTTTTATTGTTTGTTTTTTAGAAGTATTTATAAAATGACCTTTTCAAATAGATTTTTTTATTACGAAAAATGTAATCCACATTTATCGCTAGAAATTGATCAAAGCGCATTTTAGGGTCGAAACTATCGTAAAATATTGCCTTTTCCACCGAGAATATAATGAATGCCATGCGTTCAGTAGTGGCAGACAAACGTTGGAACGCTCATACGGATCGTTGTGGGCGATATCGACCAGCGACCTGTCCTGTGGTTTAGGTTGGAGATTACATTGGGAGGTAAATGAACTTATCCCACATTCCTCCGTTCCTCTCTTCCTTCCCTCTGATCCGTGCTGCTCTTTTGTATGTTCTGTTGATACTGTTAAGGACATGCAGACCGGAAATCCATCAGCATCCCGATCCACCTGGACTCGGGCTGTTGTCGGCGTCACCAAGGCAACGTGTTTGTTAATGAGACTTGTCAGGGGATATGAAGAGGAGCCCAGGGTCTGCCTAAGCTAATGCTGGTAAAGCTTAGTGTATTGATCCCGGCTAATGCTCTCCCAGTGCGATCTGCTTCACACCTACGCTACCATGCATACAATCACAATATCCATGCATCAAGGGCTGGTGGGACAATGGAATGATCCCGGAAGGAGCTACCGTCGGCTAGGGACAGAGACAATAGGGGGAGGGGGAGATTGGGGGAGACAAGAGGAAGAGAGACATTGACAGAGAGGAGAAGATGGGGGAAAAAGACGAAACATGTTAGAAGTAGCTGGGTGTGGAAGTTCTACCATTGGAAGGGAAGGACACACGTTTGTTGTTCAACTCTTCAGAACTTGGTTCAGCCAGGGGCTCATGGGTAGGTTGGGATGTGGGGAACAATGCAAACATATTAATGAAGTCGTTTCAGGAGTAGAAAATGCTTTGAGTTGGGTTCCTGTTTTTTGGTTGCAAGAAGGGATATTGGAGGGAGAGAAGATGTGATGCAGAGAAAGTCCATTTTAAGATGACCTGCGTGGGTGCCCGGTGAGCACTCAGTGTGCCGAATGAAACTTGGTTAACACATGCCTTCCCTAGTGCTTCATGGCCTCACCACTGTTCATTGTGGAAATACACACACACACACACACACACACACACACACACACACACACACACACACACACACACACACACACACACACACACACACACACACACACACACACACACACACACACACACACACACAGCAAGGATAAATGTGAAGAGACAGTCATATTCAGATATTAACATAGACATTTTGTCACACTGGACACACACACAAACACACACATACACACACACACACACACACACACACACACACACACACACACACACACACACACACACACACACACACACACACACACACACACACACACAAACACATTTGGTATTGCAACAAGTAATGCGGTCCATTTGTCTTGGTGGCCAGGACTGTCAGTGTGTCACCATGGTCCAATCACAGCCTGCTCTCTGTATTCCCAGCCTGGCCTGATGTGTTGGCTGCGAGGCGCCGGAGACTGTGATGGAACACGACACGCTGGTCATTCCCTCATGGTCCCCTCAGCCTCACCAGTGTGTGTGTGTGTGTGTGTTCTGTGTGTGTGTGTGTGTGTGTGTGTGTGTGTGTTCTGTGTGTGTGTGTGTTTGTGTGTGTGTGTGTGTGTGTGTGTGTGTGTGTGTGTGTGTGTGTGCATTAGTGCATGTGTGAGTGCGTGGGTGCATATGTTTGTTTGTGCATGTGTGTGAGTGCACATGTGTGTGTGTGTGCGTGTTAATAAGATGATGGCAATTCCTTGGGAGGCAATTGGAGGATGGTTGAGGGACGGGGAGGGTAATCAGCTGTCAATGTGATGCAGAACACGGCTTGTTCCTGTAATGTCTCCATCTGTCCCTGCTCCATCTCTCTCTCTCTCTCTCTCTCTCTCTCTCTCTCTCTCTCTCTCTCTCTCTCTCTCTCTCTCTTTCCCTCTCTCTCTCTCTCTCTCTCTCTCTCTCTCTCTCTCTCTCTCTCCCTCTCAATCTATTTATCTCTCTGTATCTCTACCTCTTTGTTTATCTTTCTCCATCCCTCCTGACTCATACTCAGACACATAAAACAACCTAGTTAGACCAATAGACAATAAACATGCATGTATTTCACTGTATTTCAGTACCCATAAGGGTTTTGTGTGATCGTAACATTATATTCAATGTAAAATATATACGGCTGTCTATTGTTTAAGAGATTTCACGAGTAACACTGAGCTACATATTAAGACATTGATACCCTTTTTTTTTAATGGTACAGATTATGCATTTTTTGACAGGGCAAGTGCCACAGTGTTCTATATCCTGGTCAATGCCCACACTACTGCCAATAAATAGAGTCGCTGAAACGCCCACAAGCACAAAGCCGGGTGTTGGGAGTGAGCTGGTAGTGAGCTGGTAGTGAGCTGGTAGTGAGCTGGGAGTGAGCTGGTAGTGAGCTGGGAGTGAGCTGGGAGTGAGCTGGTAGTGAGCTGGTAGTGAGCTGGTAGTGAGCTGGGAGTGAGCTGGGGGGCAGAGCGGCCTCCCCCAGGGCCAGAGCCATTCAACGTCACTTCCAATGAAGTCCCCCCTTTGCTTTCTGTTCCCTGATAATAACGACTGGCGTGGAGCCGTCCTCCCCAGGACATAGAAACCAATCAGCCATTAGAATAACGGATGGAAGCCTTGGGAGTTGCTATGTGTTCGTCGTGTGAGAAAGGTTCTTCAAATTGTGGTCTTGCTTTAACAAATGTTCACAAAGGTGAATCCTGGGCTCTGACCACATTTCATTCTTTGCTGTTAAAAGCGGGGATTGAACTAAGCCCTCCAGCCTCACCTGTGGGAGAAGACTAGTGCAGCTCTCTCAGCTCCTCACCCTTCCTCTCCTCTCCGTCTGAACCTGATCGGGTCCAGTCCCTTTACCAAACCAGAGCACTGAGGATTCTCAAATGAGTGGATTTTGTTCAGATGTTGCTCCCTAGCATCATTACTAGATAGTGCTATCTTATAATTCCACATTTTGTACAGGCAAGGTAATCTGCATTTGATCTTAGTAACACATCAACAAATCCATATGTGCTGCCACAACACTGGGTACGATTAATACTACTTAAACTACATAAGGATTATCATTTTTTCCATTAAAGAATCACCAACAAGAAGGTAAACTACTTGTCCAAAACAGGATTTGCAAATTCTCTGCAATAAAACATGTGCCTCCTGTCTTCCCCAATTGATCTCCCCCCATCACACAATCGCACACACAGATAGTGTCTACCAGGCTGTAATTGCAAACAGTGATTGCATTAGTTCTATCGCCATCCCCTTTCTCCTCGCTGACCGTATTGTGAAATTATATCCCATCATTGTTGACATCAAGATATGGCCCAAGGGTGGATACACATACAC
>NC_044059.1:29755241-29757741 GCF_902167405.1 Gadus morhua | reverse complement strand
AGCGGAGCCTGCTCCTGTGCCTTATCCCCGGTGTAATTAAGATCTGACAGCTTGGTAACGTGGAACTCCTCTGGCACACGTATTTGTTTGGTTTGAACAAAGAAAGACGGGAGATTTAAATGGGATGTGGTCCTTTGTGTGTATATCTGTACATGTGTGCACATCTGTGGGTGGGGGGGGGAGTCTGTATGTGTGTGTGTGTGTGTGTGTGTGTGTGTGTGTGTGTGTGTGTGTGTGTGTGAATATGAGAGAGAGAGATCATGGATTTGTATGTCAGAATTGTCAGTGTGCACATGCATGCATCTATTCTTGTGTACACATGTGTGTTCATGTGTACATATGTGTGTCTGTGTGTGTGACGTGTGTGTGTGTGACGTGTGTGTGTGTGTGTGTGTGTGTGTGTGTGTGTGTGTGTGTGTGTGTGTGTGTGTGTGTGTGTGTGAATATGAGAGAGAGAGATCATGGATTTGTATGTCAGAATTGTCAGTGTGCACATGCATGCATCTATTCTTGTGTACACATGTGTGTTCATGTGTACATATGTGTGTCTGTGTGTGTGACGTGTGTGTGTGTGACGTGTGTGTGTGTGTGTGTGTGTGTGTGTGTGTGTGTGTGTGTGTGTGTGTGTGTGGGTGTGACGTGTGTGTGTGTGTGTGTGTGTGTGTGTGTGTGTGTGTGTGTGTGTGTGTGTGTGTGTGTGTGTGTGTGTGAGTGTGTGTGTGTGTGTGTGTGTGTGTGTGTGTGTGTGTCTGTGTGTGTGTGTGTGTGTGTGTGTGTGTGTGTGTGTAATTGCAGGCATGCGTACATGTGTAGGTGGCCCGGCTGCTGTTAGTGATGTCATGTAGATGTTTGACCCCCAGCACCCGGGCGGACCGCTCCGGATCATTGATTGGCTGATCATCCCCATAAAGTGTTGAGGGAGTCGCCCGCTGCTGCATTAGCAGAGGCTAATTGCTTTTCCGCTGGAAGGGTTCAGAATCCAAAATTCAGCGTCTTGACGGGAGGTGTGCCTAATAAGGTAGTGGTCACCCAGCGGTACTGCATGTGTACGTGTAGGTGGTATCAGTGTCCAGACAAGGGGTTAAAATCCCAAAATGATCCAAAGTTGATTGTAGTTAAAACGTATACTAAGACTTAACGTCTAAACACTGGCCTTCTCCAAACAATGACTGTGAGGCTCGGTAAAAGGAATTCAACTAAGGTTGTGTCGTGTGGAGAAGAGCGCTCTGTACTAAAGCACTGTGAGGCCGTCAGGCAAACAAACAACTCGACCATGGTACCTTTTATGGTTTTCTTTTTCACTTCAAAATAAAACTCACCGGACTTCCTTGTCTTTTCAAAATAAGGTATTGTTCAATGTTAACGGAATGCCAGCTCCTTCAGTAAGAGACCATGGAGGCTTGTTGGCCACAGCCATCAGTCAGCGGTAGTGTAGGGAGACAAGTGTTAACAATGGCAATGTGAACAGAGATGAAGCCTCTTTTCTGAATCCCATTATTAGCAATGCTGCGATAAGGTGGTTGGGTTCATTTAGAAGCGTTTGCAGGTTCTGGGAAGTGGAGTTCAGTAAGTCCATAATAAAAGCCTCTTTTTAAAGCTTGGCTGGAGTTGGAGAATGCGTGATTGTATTTGGGTAGCATACACAACCAGCGTGTAAAGCCTCTGGCTGGAGTCTCCCATAAAGGGAGAACCCAGAGCCCAGAGAAATCTCCCGCGGCCTCCGAAGGTCAAAACAATGTTAACACTTAAACCTGTAACCAAAAGATCATTTTGGGTTCATTTAAGGCAATTTCAAAACCATTGCATTTCATCCTGCCACCCAAATGAAAATCTGCACCACAGAAAATAAATGGCTACATAAAATAAAATTCCTGATTTATTTTAAAGAAAATAGGCTATTAGCATGACCACTATCAAATGCTACCTGACCGCGGCATGGCCGCGAGGGTTTGGCTGGAAGGGAGACTAAGGGCTGCCCCTCTCCTGTCCATGAGGCCAGAGGGCGGTGCAGGGTCTGAAGGTGACCCACGGTGCAGCGGCCACACGTCTCCCAGCATTAGCCCCGGCCTGGGGCCACAGGCGCCCCCCCGCCCGGGAACACAGCCCAGCCAGCGCCGTCGGAGCGCGACCCGAACCGGGACTCATCACAGCCTTTTTCCCTCTTACTTTTCTTCCATGCCAGCTGTGGGGCAGAGTTTTGTTTTTTAATGAGAGTGTGAGTCACCGCCGAAGAAGGACGCCCGTAGATGGCTGAGGCCTCTGGAACCTACTCCTCCACCAGCACCACTGCCTGGAGCCTCCATAGTGGAGGTCCTTCAGGGCCTCTGGAACCTACTCCTCCACCAGCACCACTACCTGGAGCCTCCATAGTGGAGGTCCTTCAGCGCCTCTGGAACCTACTCCTCCACCAGCACCACTGCCTGGAGCCTCCATAGTGGAGGTCCTTCATGGCCTCTAGAACCTACTCCTCCAACAGCACCACTGCATGGAGCCTCCATAG
>NC_044059.1:29737741-29745241 GCF_902167405.1 Gadus morhua | reverse complement strand
GTCCCCGGCCTCCCCGAAGACAAAGGATCCCTCTGGTGAAAGTGCAAGAAGCACGGTTGAAGGAATTGTTCAAAAGTTTGAGCAAAAGTGTTATCAGTGCAGAGTCAAGGAAGTTGACTCTGAAGATATATACTCAGAAGATGTGCTGAGTATATAATATAGAGGACTAATGTATGACTTTAATATTTGAGATTGTAAACTGCGATTGCTTTCAAGTGTGATAGTGTGACTTGACTTGACGTTACCTGCAATAAAACCCCTTTGGTGATTTCGCTGCCTGTTAGGATTCATTTTGATTTTGGATATCTCCTCAGGGGACTGCATTCCTATTTCCAATAATCGTCCTTTTCCGAGTTGTTACATCTTCATTTTCACTGCATCTGTAGCGAAACACATACACGCATGCACACACACATACACACGCACACACACATGCACACACGCACACACACATACACACACATGGTCATTGGCCAAAATCTGGCATGGTTTAAGAATCTTTAAGAATCATCACAGACGATTTGGCTGATAGTAACGCTCCTCACATCGACAAACTCAACGACAGCAGGCACATCTAGTGCAGCCTGCCCTCTCTATGAACAACAGCAGTGAAGACATCTAGCGTCTGCGTCAGAGGTCAGCCCATGTGGATACCCTAGCCTAGTGTCATGCTACTTGTTCAAACCATGGTTGGAACAACTGTTTCTTCTGGCCAATAGCAAATATGTTTGTGTCCCTGTGTCTGAATGTGTGTCCCGGTTTTTCTGTGTGGTTGTCACTGTATTTGTGTGTGTGTGTGTGTGTGTGTGTGTGTGTGTGTGTGTGTGTGTGTGTGTGTGTGTGTGTGTGTGTGTGTGTGTGTGTGTTTGTGTGTGCGCGCGTGCGCGTGCGTGTGTGTGTGAAGACATCCAAGACGCACAACACCACCTCAACCTGTAGCCGCAGCAGTGAGTGGGAGAAGCAGCCGGGATCAGCCTCACACACACACACACACACACACACACACACACACACACACACACACACACACACACACACACACACACACACACACACACACACACACACACACACACGCAGACACACACACGCACACACACACAAGCAAACACATACACACACGCACACTCAAGCACACACACACACACACACACACACACAGACACACAAGCACAGAAGCACACACACATGCAAACAAACACACACCTACAGGTGTGAGCGATCCAATGATTGCACGTGCAGGCAAATACCGCCACGGAAATACTGCTCCCTCCCTCCCGGAGCACTCCCCCCCCAGACAAACACAGACACACACAAATGCATTGACGCACACACATGCATAGACATAGACACACACACACACACATGCACACACACACACACACACACACAGCCCCCCTCACCACTCATCTCCCCCAGTCTTGCGGAGCCGCTCCTGGTATTTACTCAGAGCAGAGGAGGGGAAGCGGTTCTATGGTCTCAGAAACACCCCAGAGACTCCAGGCATGAGGAACGCAGCAGGGGGCCGCGTTTGAAACACTCGCACTTTAGAACTTTTAGTTTTGTAAACAGAAGACACTGAAGGACAGTGTGTCTCCCCTGTGTTTCCTTGAGTCAACCGCCTTCCTCTGCTTAGCTCCTCCTTCCTCTGGTTAGCTCCTCCTTCCTCTGGTTAGCACCTCCTTCCTCTGGTTAGCACCTCCTTCCTCTGGTTAGCTCCTCCTTCCTCTGGTTAGCTCCTCCTTCCTCTGGTTAGCACCTCCTTCCTCTGGTTAGCACCTCCTTCCTCTGGTTAGCTCCTCCTTCCTCTGGTTAGCTCCTACTTCCTCTGGTTAGCTCCTCCTTCCTCTGGTTAGCACCTCCTTCCTCTGGTTAGCTCCTCCTTCCTCTGGTTAGCTCCTCATTCCTCTGGTTAGCACCTCCTTCCTCTGGTTAGCACGTCCTCTTAGCGTTCAAACAGTTTTACCCGAGCAGCGTCTCTGAGGCCGCCTCCCCCTCGGCCCGGCCCTTTGTTCAGCCGACGGTTCGATTCTATCGACTAAAGCTGCCTGGATACAGACAAGATGGAAGACAAGATAGGGATGCAATTACCCACGAAAACACACACGTAAACACACAGGTGCACACACACACACACATACACACACGCACACACACTCTTGGAAACAAATGAATACACAAAGTACACATACCAACAAATAAAGAGTAAACACACATGCACCCTGCCAGCCCCACATCAACACACACAGACACACACTTAATACCCACAAACGATACATGAACATGTGCACACGTGCACACACACACACACACACACACACACACACACACACACACACACACACACACACACACACACACACACACACACACACACACACACACACACACACACACACACACAAACTACAACTTCAGAGAAACTGTCGTGGAGGCATTCATCTTTATAATGAAGCACATGTAATATGTGTCAGTGTTTGCTGGATGCATGCACAGACACACACAGACACACACAGACACACTAACACACTCACACTCATGCCTAAACACACCCACATACATAGCCACACACACACACACACACACACACACACACAAACACACACCAATCTTCGACGTATAATACTGGGACAGGCAAGCTGGCAGGTGCATCTGCTATCTCTAGCAGTAACATGCCGTGTGATTGGCTGAGTCAGCAAGACCGTATGACAGATACACAGATTGCACACACACACACACACACACACACACACACACACACACACACACACACACACACACACACACACACACACACACACACACACACAGCTGGGAGTAATGATGTATGAACCAACTAAAAACAAAGTGCACGTATAGTCATGAACACACATGCATAAATAAATATGCTTGATATGAATATCATCTGCAGCTGTTGATAAAGGCACAGACATTCATTATCAAACGCACAAGTTTATGCCGATGTACTGATTTAAGACAAACAGGCATTCAAGACAAAAAAGCGCACACACACACATTACACATACAAACGCACATACAATCCCCCCCTCTACACACACACACAACTACATATACAAGTCTAGATGGACTCACAATGGCTGTGAATGTAATAATGTTTGAACAGACAGTGAAATTGACAGTATAGTATATAATGCACATATTCACGAATGCAAACAGATACAAACTGTGTATTGAAACCCAGACACACATGCACAATACACCTAGAATGCTATAAATATGGCAGTACAGTTATTGCATTATCTATTGTTCTGACACACATTGTTCTGACCCCGTACACATACAGTACATGCAACACAAAGAAGCACCAAACACACGCGTCAAGAAAGTATGGACACACAAAAGAATAGCCTGGCTCAGAAACCCTGTACAGATGTCAAGATGGAGCAGAGAGAGAGAGAGAGAGAGAGAGAGAGAGAGAGAGAGAGAGAGAGAGAGAGAGAGAGAGAGAGAGAGAGAGAGAGAGAGAGAGAGAGAGAGAGAGAGAGAGAGAGAGAGAGAGATGCAGAGAGAGAGAGAGGGGGGAAGAGATCAGATATCAGAGTAACAAAGAAGAAGGGAGTTGAGGAGTGTACACATTATATGACAGGCTGCGGTTACAAGACCGGGCGGAGGGAGAGATATGATGGGATTGATGGACATTGAGTGGAAGAAAGAGAATATGGCCTCATTTAAAAAGCCCAAAATAGACAAAGGGAGAAGACTGAAAAGCATCCTTGCAAGTGTGTGTGTACGTTTGTTTGTGCGAGTGTGTGTGTGTGTGTGTGTGTGTGTGTGTGTGTGTGTGTGTGTGTGTGTGTGTGTGTGTGTGTGTGTGTGTGTGTGTGTGTGTGTGTGTGCGTGTGAGTAATATATGGACCCATCAAGGTCAGGTGACATGACATGACATCTCAGACTGAAATGCCAGGTTCTCCAAACGACTATCACACATCCAACCTTTATCGTACCTGACATGGATGCACCGAAGTGCCACACTGCCACACACACACACACACACTGCCACACACACACACACACACACACACACACACACACAGACAAACACACACGCACACATACACACACACACACACACACACAGACAAACACACACGCACACATACACGCATACAGCGTCTGTTTGGAGTCATTCATTAGAGGTGAGGCTCTTGGTATGCGTGGCAGGTACCTCAGCCCTGTCCCTTCGTGGCTCACCAATTACCGCAGGCCTAATTGACGTGTTCTGGTGAACGCCCCTCTGTACAGCCGGCCAAGCTGCTCATGGGATCATCATCCTGGGGCCAAACGGACAGAGACAGAGCTGCAAGGGCACAGGTAGAACTCCTTGATCCTAACAACAACAGCAGCAAGGAAGAACGAGCCAAGCAAGCAATATGAAGAACGGGAGGGAGACAAAGAGAGACGGGCCCGCAGTAATCTCTGCCTCTGCCTCTATACTTCCACCATCCCCTCCTCTTGTCTTAAAAGGCCTGGCTGTAATGAAAGACAAACCTTCACTCCACACGTTCTCCGTCTCCCATACGTCTCGTCTCCTTTTATAGCGTTCATATTTCAATTATATAGCTCTATATGGCGGGTATGTATATGCCGTATGATTAACCGTCCAGAGATGGGCTCGATAAATCCTCAATATATTTTTATATTTTACAGACTCGTATGTGGTGCTGTGCTGTTGGGGATGACATTTTCACTTAAGTAGGAACAGTTTTTGCCGCTTCGAGGTAATTTCCTTTTCCTCCAAGATTTTTCTTGGCTCCTCCCATTGTCGTGGCTCCGCCACTCTTTTGTTGTGGCACTTAAAGGCTCCAGAGGATCTGACCGGCCCGCAGTTGATCTCTGTACACATTGAGAGAGTGTGTGTGTGTGTGTGCGTAGTATGTGTGTGCTTGTGTGTATGTGTGTGTGTTGATGTGTGTGGGGGGGGGGTTGGTACATGCCTAGTCGCATGCCTTGGGGTTTAATTGTGTAAATAATGTGTCCACTTTGCCTTGGACTGCCTGTGTGTCCGGGTGTGTGTGTGTGTTTTTGCACCCTATAAACTCGGCTATGGCATGTGGGAGAATCAATCTGTAGTTTTTATTTGACCATGCACAGAAATGTAATATTGGCTGAAAAATGGGTTTGATTGTATTTAATTGTCATTGCTGTCATTTCAATTAAAGTCCCAGTTGGCCTCAGCTTTTCTTTAAAACTAGTCAGTGTCAGCTGAACATCGTTTCCGTGAGTTCATTTGATTGCTGCCCTGGGAATACAGCCTCTAGCTTATGTCTCTCATTCGTCTCACTCGCCGATGCAGTATGAAACACATGCATATGGTTGATACCCACAAGGCCCTGGTTCAGTGCTCACAGTGTGCAGACCTGCATTGTTTGGGGCTCGAGTCCAACTGGGTCCCCCCATACAAAGAACGTCTGCACTCGCATAGCGCTGTTACACATAAGCATCCGTCAAATGACATTTATTACCGAGACAAGGAAAGATCACGTATGGTTTCACCACGTCCCTGGTGGATCCAGCTCAGTCAACAGCTTGGGACGTGTTTCTGTCTATCCGCAGAGAGACACCGGGCTCCCCATCACTCCCCAACTCTGTCTGTTTCATCTCCCTGGATACGACGTCCACTCTACTGAATCAAGTTATGAAATGAACATTTTATCATATAGTCTACCGTCTGCTAATGCATGTTGGATGTAAGACGTTTGTACTCTGGGATTGAGGTCTGTGTTGCTGCTTAAGCTGACATTACACATCGTGTCATCACAGGACCAGTTCCTCAGGCTCCTGCTTCACTGGATTCTGACAGTCGGGTAGAATCTGATGTTGTGGCGCGTTTGTTGACACCAACCTGCCAGCGAGTCTGTCTCGCCGCACCCTGCCGCGCGGCGACGATCACAGCGAGGCGAACAGGGGACCCCGCTCACAGAGGGAGGACCCCGCCCTATAGGGGCTGTACGTCACTAGAAGATCCCTGATGATGACAAGAGCCCCCAAAGCCATCAACAGACGGAGACGGAGAGGAAGAGGGGACCCGGCTCATCCCGGGATGGCCCTGGGTCTTAGCCCACGGAGCCAGCGGGGGCTCCAACACTCTGCTCGGTCTTCAAAGATGCTTTGAAGTTAGGCGGGGGGGGGGGGGGGGGGGGGCTGATGCTAAACATGTGCAGGCGAACCAGCCACTACGCGGCCCTTTGAGCAGCTAGAATGATGTCACTCCTGACGATAAGCCAAGGAGGAGGTGGGAGGAGGTGGGAGGTGTGAGGGCGGGGGGGGGGGGGGGGGGTCTGCGGACCTCTGAAGCCGATCAAATTTTATGGTTGAGTTATCCCTTTCACAGCCCCTCGGAATAGCCAAACAATTTACAATCATCCGAAGCATTAACCTTTCCCGAGCCACACAGACCCATCGACTGCCTCACCTCCACGCTCGCTCTGCATGCGGGATGAAGCCGGGCGAGTGACACACTCAGCCGCCACGACAAAGGGGAGAGAGACACAGAGACACAAAGGGGAGAGAGACACAGAGACACAGAGAGAGCGAGAGAGAGAGAGAGAGAGAGAGAGAGAAAGAGTGAGAGAGAGAGGATTTAGGAAGAGCCCGGATGAATAACAGAAGAAAGAGACAAAGAGAGAGAGAGCGAGGGATAGAGAGAGATAGACCCAGAGTGGATGGATCCCCAGTCTGGGTCTGCAGATTAGCAGCAGACATCAGTGTCAATGATTGTGGTAGTGATGGGGGGCGTCTGTGTGTGTGTGTGTGTGTGTGTGTGTGTGTGTGTGTGTGTGTGTGTGTGTGTGTGTGTGTGTGTGTGTGTGTGTGTGTGTTTGGGGGGTCAGGGGATGGCGGGGTCAGGGGGTCTCGGTCCACTGGCCCAGGCACATGCTTAACATTTCCTCATATGTGGGGGGGGGGGGGGGGGGGGGGGGGGGGGGGTGGGGGTACATGGGGGAAGGGTTCTGCTGTGCGTATGTGTGCTTCTCCATCTGTTTGTGTGTCTGTGTGTGTGTCTGTGTGTGTGTGTGTGTGTGTGTGTGTGTGTGTGTGTGTGTGTGTGTGTGTGTGTGTGTGGGGGGGTGGGGAATGGGTGTACAGAGGAATGAGGGTAAATAAGTGTGTGAGGCGGGTTGATGGAGAAAGTGGCGCGGGCGAGAGAGAGAGAGAGAGAGAGAGAGAGAGAGAGAGAGAGAGAGAGAGAGAGAGAGAGAGAGAGAGAGAGAGAGAGAGAGAGAGAGAGAGAGAGAGAGAGAGAGAAAGAGAGAGAGAGAGAGAGAGAGAGAGAGAGAGAGAGGGAGTTGGGGAATAGAATCAGACAAGGTTTCGTCTCTTGGCAGGGAGCCAAAGTCCATGCTATTTACTGCATGAGAAACCCTGGTATCTCCATCAATCCCCTCACAAAGCCTGCCCCCCAGTGTGTGTGTGCCGCTTTATGTGTTTGTGTGTGTGTGTGTGTGTGTGTGTGTGTGTGTGTGTGTGTGTGTGTGTGTG
>NC_044059.1:29727546-29728641 GCF_902167405.1 Gadus morhua | reverse complement strand
CTCCTTCCTAAATGACAACCAAGCGACCGACACTTTACTCACCATTATGAAGTGCTGCAGCGGAGACTGGCTTCACCCTCTGAGGTGCAGACTTTATTCTGGCCCCTGCTGCTGGTATTCCAATGCATATTATCAGTGGGTTGTCTTGTGTGTCTGTTTTGTGAGTTTGTGTATGGCTGTATTATTTTGTGTTATACATTTTTGTTTGCCTGTGTGTGTGTGTGTGTGTGTGTGTGTGTGTGTGTGTGTGTGTGTGTGTGTGTGTGTGTGTGTGTGTGTGTGTGTGTGTGTGTGTCTGTGTGTGTGTCTGTGTGTTTTTGTGTGGCCGTGTCTGTGAGTAGAGTTTTTTTGCGTGTGATTGCGTCCCTTGGAGTTATACGTATGTTTGTCACATGCACACATGCGTGCACCGAATCCACAACATGCAGATTGTGTGAAAGGTGCAGATGTGTGTATCCGGTTCTACAGTCTCCACCTCCCCCTTTATCTGTGTTCTCTGAGGTGTGTGTGTTGTTCCTTTGTGTAGCTGATGTGTGTACTCTGAGGTGTTGTGTGTTGATCATTTGTGTAGCTGTTGTGTGTACTCTGAGGTGTTGTTCCTCTGTAGCTGATGTGTGTACTCTGAGGTGTGTGTGTGTGTGTTGTTCCTTTGTGTAGCTGTTGTGTGTACTCTTCGTTGTGTTGTGCGTTGTTCCTCAGTAGCTGTTGTGTGTACTCTGAGGTGTGTGCGTGTTGTTCCTTTGTGTAGCTGTTGTGTGTACTCTTCGTTGTGTTGTGCGTTGTTCCTCTGTAGCTGTTGTGTGTACTCTGAGGTGTGTGCGTGTTGTTCCTTTGTGTAGCTGTTGTGTGTACTCTTCGTTGTGTTGTGCGTTGCTCCTCTGTAGCTGCTGTGTGTACTCTGAGGTGTGTGTGTGTTGTTCCTCTGTGTAGCTGATGTGTGTACTCTGAGGTGTTGTGTGTTGCCCCTCTGTAGCTGTTGTGTGTACTCTTCGTTGTGTTGTGCGTTGTACCTCTGTAGCTGTTGTGTGTACTCTTCGTTGTGTTGTGCGTTGCTCCTCTGTAGCTGTTGTGTGTACTCTTCGTTGTGTTGTGCGT
>NC_044059.1:29660046-29722546 GCF_902167405.1 Gadus morhua | reverse complement strand
TGGTAATAACCCCTCTGAGTGGAGCCCCCCCCAGGCCTGCTTGGGGGCACTTTTAATTGTGCTACGTCTCTCTACATCCCCCTGGGCATCTCGCACACACACGCACACTCACTCAACTCTACGCAAAACACAATTTATTACACATTGTAAATACAGGCACACTGCACGTGCACTAGATGTGCACGTGCACTAGATGTGCACGTGCACATGCACATGCACATGCCAGGAGCTTGACTCCCGTGCACACCCAGCAGAGAGCCTCCCTCAAAGCGAGGAGGTCTTTGTGTGGTCGCACACGGCAGGGTTATTAATCAGGGCTGGGGAGGGGGGAGGGGAGGGGGGAGGGGGGGGGGGGGGGGGGTGGGGGAGTCGGGGGAGGCAAGAAATGAAAAAACAACCTGTGTGTCAAACAAAGAGTCGCCGGGCGAGAAGGTCCACCAAGCACTGAGGAGCCCCATCTCAACGACCAAAAGGGTTCCCTGTCCCAAAGCGTGGACGGGTGATAGCTCATCCTGTGATGGCCGGTTAACGAGCACTCACGAGGAGAGGAGAGTACAATGGGGCCGCATCCGGGCATTGTTCTGACAAGATCTGACGAGCACAGGAGAATCCCTAGCAGCGAACTATTGTTGCTGCCTACAGTGTGTTGGTCAACGCGCACAGGCAGGCTGGATTCAATGTGGTGGAATGAATGCCAGAAAGAGATTCATGTGTAGCACATGAATTACACATGAGTTAACATGAGCTACGTAATGTTAGCAATTAGGGACTTTAACGTTAATGAAAGTCTGGATTTAAGGAAGGGCAGATGCGTCTTGGTGATTTCTTCTTTGCATGTGTTAATATTAGTTTGCTCTCTCACACGCTTCCACGTGTGTGTGTGTGTGTGTGCGTGCGTGCGTGCGTGCGTTTCAACAGGCGGAGGGAATCCTGAGAGCATGGGCAACCCCTGCCCTGAAGGAGCAGTACGGCAACGACCCTGTGGTCACGAAGATCTGGAACACGACCATGACAGAGGTGAGGACAGACTGGAACAGGCTCCATGTGGCGCACACTCACCGGACTGTCAGCCTCCTCTAGGTATAAACACAGCCGTTCCTCATATCACTAATTAGAGCTCTGCTCTTTAAATGTACCAGGGGACGGATAGTAGACTAAACTAGTAAAGATATCACATATTGACCATGAAAGAGAGCAGACCCGTAATTACTGTTGAACAACATCTGTGTCTGTGACTTATGACGGCAAATCTCTGAACGGGGTGTACTAGCAATGCAGAGTAGCTGCAGGTGCCATACTGCACTGCACACAAGAAGAACATTGGAGCCAGGTTAAACGTCAAATCAAAATTGCAAGACTCAATGTGAATGAAACATAAAGGCTCTTTCTTTACGACATATAGGACATACTCACATATACATAATCTCTTTGATTCAAATGTAAAGACTGATAGTTTATTAATTCTTTGCTGTGGATATTTCTGCCTGCTGTTAACAATTTCTTCTTTAAAAATACATCCTCTGTAAGGAAATAGGCAATAAAGGGGTCCATAATTATACCTTTGGCTGAACACATTCAGATATAGCAGTGTGGGGTCATATTTACCTTTTAAATGGACTTGATAAATCCTTGAGATGAGCTGAGCTTATAATTGACAAAGAATGTATTTCGTCCTGTAGCCGACCTCTGTAAATGTTCCATCACCTGCACTGCTCCATGGCTTTCACGTGCATCAGTGAACCACAAAGGTGTTTCTACAGCCTTCCTGTGAAAACTAGGAATACATTAAAAAAAAAAGCACTTATCCCTTTGACTGCAGCTCTCAATGTTGATAAAATGAATACAGACATGAACTATTGCCATAGGCAACGTATAAGAAGAGTCTATGTTAATGCAGAATAATTGCTACCAGATAAGGTTTTTACAATTCTGCAGGGGCAATGATGACTGAAAATAACAATGAATAATAAACAGAATAAAATAAAATGACGTGCTGGTTTGTGTTCCTTGACTCCTGTAGTTGAAGTGCTGTGGATTCACCAACTACACAGACTTTGAGGACTCCCGCTTCACACGCGACAACAACGGCAGCCTGCCCGAGGACTGCTGCCTGGGGAATGGCACCTACTGCAGCCCCCAGCGTGCACTGAAGGACAACGTGGAGGTGGGGGGGAGGGGGAGAGAGAGAGAGAGAGAGAGAGAGAGAGAGAGAGAGAGAGAGAGAGAGAGAGAGACAGAGAGAGAGAGAGAGAGAGAGAGAGAGAGAGGCTGTGGGGAGTTCACTTTGGGGGGGGTATTAATAAGAAAGAAAACCAATACATTGACATTCATAATGCATCATAGATCAAGTTGTGAGGTGATGGATGAAACCCCTTGGCGCGCTCCTAAGACGCCGCCCCAATGCTCTCTGCAGGGCTGCTTTGAGGAGCTCCTGGAGCTGGTGCAGACCAACGCTGACGTCGTGGGCGGGGTAGCGGCTGGGATTGGTGCTATGGAGGTAACATCAGTGGTGACCCAATACGGAATCAATACTATGAGGTACACTAGTGTGCACACTGAATCAATACTATGAAGTACAGTGACTAGTGCACACTCTGTATCAATACTATGAAGTACACTAGTGCGCACACTGAATCAATACCATGAAGTACAGTGACTAGTGCACACTCTGTATCATCAATACTATGAAGTACACTAGTGTGCACTCTGAATCAATACTATGAAGTACACTAGTGCGCACACTGAATCAATACCATGAAGTACAGTGACTAGTGCACACTCTGTATCATCAATACTATGAAGTACACTAGTGTGCACTCTGAATCAATACTATGAAGTACACTAGTGTGCACACTGAATCAATACTATGAAGTACAGTGACTAGTGCACACTCTGAATCATCAATACTATGAAGTATACTAGTGTGCATTCTGAATCAATACTATGCAGTACACTAGTGCGCACTCTGTATCATCATACTATGAAGTACTGTCTAAGGTACACCAGTGCACTTGCAGAGTTTTTTCCTTACTTCTGAATTTGGAGCAGGGTAACAGCAGGGTAACAGGAGGTCATCTGAAAGGTTAATGATGAGGGCTCACACGGAGAATCATTTTTAGAACGATTTTTCTATCAGGCTGAAAGTAAATGAGCTTCCAGTAACCCTGTATTTCTGTTTGATCCGGTGGTCCTCTAGATTGCAGCGATGGTGGTTTCAATCTACCTCTACTGTCACCTGGACAACCGAGAAACCATCAAAGCCTGAAGCTAGAGGACGAAACCAGCGTCCTGGGGTTCACCGCTTTAAGAAAGGACCCGAAGCATCTCTGAAGCTGCTTTGTTTTGAAATTAATCTCCAGCCAACCTTTTATACCTGGCTAATTATGCAGTCTCATACCTTATGCTGAATTATTCGTAGTATTTAAAACTTCATTTTGTATATTAGGGTTTGGTGGAAGGACTTTAGTTTTCCGTATGACATAAAAGAAGATAAATAATTGCCAATAAAAGCTAAAAGAAATACATGTCTGTACCATACATCAGGCATTAGAATAGAAAAACAACTCCAATTTGAATACACAATAATATCACAGGAGTCTGTGTTAGTCCAGTAATGTATCATTACATTACTGGATTTATATTAAACACTTTTGTGTTAAATATAAATTGATTGTGTAATGTAAAAAACAAAATAAAAGTGTCAGCTGTATCCGATGCCCCCATCATTAACATGTGTGCTTAAGACAGGGATGCATACCGATGGAGCCGGTCGTGGGCAGTGAGCCGATGAATCGCTCCGCATCCCCTTGGGGCGTCGGGATCACTCCTGGACGAGTCAATCCTCACAATTCACTTTGCAAATTGCCAACAACAGAGCTGTGTTCAGGCATGTTCCCCAGCCCATACTCGACTGACCAGGCCCGGAAGTGAACGTGAGAGAGTGAGAGTGAGGGAGGAAGAGAGACCTACAAGCATTTGTTGTCGCCCGTCTCTCTCCCATCATACACCTGCAGCACGTCCAGAGTTAAATCATGGAGTCATCACCTGCTACCAGCCGCTCTCCTGCTCCATGTTTAACCATAGCCCCCCCCCCCACCCCCCGGGCTCTCAGGAGGGCTGCACTCAAACTCGTCTAATCAATATTCCATCTACATCAAGGTGTCCGATAGGTCAGAGATGACGTTTAAGAGGCAGCGCGCGCCCACTACCTAGGCTCCAGTACGAGCCAGCGGCTCTTGACTGACACAATGACTGCATTTAAGGGCTGGCTGATGGCACGCACGCGCGCGCGCGCGCACACACACACACACACACACACACACACACACACACACACACACACACACACACACACACACACACACAGTCTGGCTGTGAGGATGTGGAAGGAAGGGTGTCTATATTGTATTTGTGTGCATTCAGTTACTTCACATAGGATGGAGGGTAATTTGTTAGGGGAGCAGAGTCCTAAGACATTTCTGGGTAGGGTTTACTTGGTTGGTACCAAATACACACACAGTTATTTCAAGGTTCAGTCAGCAATCAACAGCAACCTCAATGTATAGAGTGTCAACTACACTTCATGGAGAAAATCTGTTAGCCTAGGTTTGTAATGTCATATTCCTAATATTGTTAAGTCACAAATACAAATACAATCCTTATTTTTTTTGACCATAGTCATATTCTATGGAAAAATTCAATAAAAAGTAAATACTTAGACAAAATAAGTGTGTCTGAATATTTCCAATTAGAATAGCAGGCTGTATGTTAATGCCAGAAGGAGTTTTCCTGGAGCATCACGAGTGTTTCAGGCCCCCCACCCGCCCCAGAGTCCTGGTGAGCGGGGGCCAGGCGTGGAGAGAGGTGGTGACTCTGGGCTCGACGGTGGTTATGGAAATCCTCCGCGCTGGGGGGCATTTGCATCCATTTCCCTAGCCACATGCGCTTCCCGTCACCGTTGCTTTGCCTGGCCCTCTCCGGGGAAATCCGCAGCCTCGCATGACGCCGTACTAATAGAACACCTCAGTTAAGAATACGGAAAGTTCCGGAGTTTAGGCCTATATCATGAATAACATTCAAGATAATAAAGTCTAAAGGAAAGAGCACCACTGCAAGATATTCAAAAAATCTTTTATTTTTCACGGTAGAAGATATTGGAACTCGCATCCATGTCAAGTTGTCTTCCATGGACTGCTTTGATTTTCTAAGACGCGCCAACGCTCTGTTGCGTTATCACATCTAACCACACTAAGGTCTGCCCGGGCCCACTTAGCGACAGTCCTTATCAAACCTAATAGCACTCAGAGATTAAGTGGCCAAACTCGTTAATAAAAACAATTAAACTCAAACCCAAAATCAATTAATTTCACAAAAGGGCCCATTAACATAATGTCGTACCAACCCACCGTAGTCTTCAGTGTTACGCACGAGGGCAGTTAAAACATACTGATCTTAACGCTCCTCAAAATAATAGAAATAAACATAATATGAAGAAATTCAGTCACTCCAATCAGTCGCGTGACAGTGGAGACGTGCGCGACGGTTTGTAAAGTAATTTCAGACGGGCTGGAGCTGACGGAGGCTGAACCGGCCCTCTGAACGGAATCCACGACACGTGGAGTGGAGAGGGCAGAACCACAGGAGCCATTATCACACCAGATTATCTAGCGCTGCTCATGTTCAGCCTCTCTGTCCTTATTGGCTGTTATCCACCCCCCCTACCCATAACAATGCCTTCCCATTCCTGAACAGCCGGCCTACATCCTTTGTGCAGAAATAGGCCAGGTAGAAAGCTGAGCCAAATTGTTGGCTTTGAAAGTGTCTGGTTTGTATTATTTTTCTGACAATCATCCTCAGCTTCAATACTCAATTCAACGTCCTAATCGGTCGCTTAATACCGAGTCCAACTTGACGTGTTCTTTTGTTAACATTTAAGCAATGCAACTTCACAGAATAGATATGGGGAACAAAAAGAACACGTCAAAGCGTTGCCTTAGGAACAAAGGAAACATGGGCGGTACCATGTACCAGAACCCCCCCCCCGGGTCAGTCTCCCGCCCAGTACGGGGTCTCCCTCTCCCGCTCTCTGAATGGTTTAGCCCACGAGGCCGTACCAACCCGGTACCATCACTGCAAACGCCCTGCGCTGGGAAATCTGGTGAACCGCAAAATGGCAATCTGTGTCATGTTTAATCTCCCCACCTCCCCCCCCCCCCCCTATGAAAAATATATCTGCATGTCTATACATTATTTCATTTCTGTAAACATTCTTTAAAAATGTACGGATCTCAAGTAGTCAATAAAAAATGAAGTAGATATGGATAGATACGAGTAAAATAAATAGAGATAATTTAAACCCTATGTACAGACTGGACTCGACGCGGTCCACAGAGACAAGGGGAAGGAAACCTTTAAAATAACGGCAAGAAGTCACACGCAGGACAGTGCGTCACACAGGGGGGGCTGGAGCCAAGGGGAGGGGGGGGGGGGGGGGGTGAGAGGTGGGGGGCTGTGGGTGTGTGTCCTCTCCTCTGCCCTTTCCTACCCATCAGTCGATGGCAGAAGGGCGCGCTGCACGTCAGCCCGCCCCCCTGCCCCCCCCCCCCCCCCGCCGGCGCCCTCAGAAGTCCCGGAAATGTTAACCGATACCCTTTCACGGGCGCACGCCTCGCGGCCCCTACGACCCCCTGGTGTGGACCGAGCGGTGGGCGTTGGTCAAGGCGTCCATCGGGTGACAGGAGCCCCCCCGGCCCCCTGGTGGCGGCCAAGGGTCTGTCGGAGCCACGCAGGGACACTGGGGGGGGGGGGTTCTGAGCAGGGGGGGTTGATAAGTTGTTAAGGCCTGTGTTGGTAAAGGCTGGGGGCCCCTCGGTGGCGCGCTGGGGGCCCCTCGGTGGAGCGCTGCGTGCGGGCGTCTGGGCGGGGGGGCGCTGGCCTCACATCTGCTCCACGGCCGCGCCCTCTTCTTTGGGCGGAGGCTCCAGGTGGATGGGAGTGACGCTCGCTGGCTTCTTGACACTAACGGATTAGAAGAGACAGACAGACAGACACACAGAGAGAGAGACAGACACACAGAGAGAGAGAGACAGCGACACAGAGAGAGAGACAGCGACACAGACAGACAGACAGACAGACAGACAGAAAGACAGACACAGAGAGGGACAGTCAGACAGACAGACAGACAGACACACAGAGAGAGAGACAGACACACAGAGAGAGAGACAGCGACACAGAGAGAGAGACAGCGACACAGACAGACAGACAGACAGACAGAGAGAGAGACAGACACACAGAGAGAGAGACAGCGACACAGAGAGAGAGACAGACACACAGAGAGAGAGACAGACACACAGAGAGAGACAGCGACACAGAGAGAGAGACAGCGACAGACAGACAGACAGACAGACAGACAGACACAGAGAGGGACGGACAGACAGACAGACACAGACAGACAGACACAGACAGACAGACAGACAGACACACAGAGAGAGAGACAGACAGACAGACAGACAGAGAGAGAGACAGACACACAGAGAGAGAGACAGACACACAGAAAGAGAGACAGACAGACACAGAGAGGGACAGAGAGGGACGGACAGACAGACAGACACAGACAGACAGACAGACAGACAGACAGAGACACAGAGAGAGAGACAGAGACAGAGAAAGGGACAGACAGACAGACAAAGAGAGAGAGCGAGAGAGACGGAGAGAGACAGAGACAGAGAGACTTTAGCTCTTGTCGAGGATCTTAGACAGACATTGCCATTGAATGTGTTTTTCAGCGTTGTGTCCGGCGGCGCTGCTTACGAGTACGGGGAGACGGGGAAGGCGACCACCAGCACGTGGTTCCTCTTCCTGAAGAGACGCCAGAGGCCGCGGTGGTTCCCCCTCACGTCCAGGTCCCACACGTGG
Organism: Gadus morhua; assembly: GCF_902167405.1. Taxonomy (NCBI): domain Eukaryota; kingdom Metazoa; phylum Chordata; class Actinopteri; order Gadiformes; family Gadidae; genus Gadus; species Gadus morhua. The sequence goes on along the minus strand of NC_044059.1, from coordinate 29,714,632 downwards.
AGGCACTGAGGGGGAAGGCAGCCGGCTCATCAGCCCTCAGGTCCCAGACCGCCCACCTCTTGACTCACCTCTTCACTCACCCATTGACCTCTGACTCCCTTTGAGGGGTATACACTCCAGCACGGCTGTTTATAAAGGTTGGGTAATCATCCAACGTTAAAATGTTTACTCATCCGTTTTTCTTTGCGTTGATATTGGCAACAGAAAGACGTAAAACAAACTGGGGAGACGTTGCAGTGACTTCCTGCTCTTCCAGGGTATCTGCAGGTTTCAGCAAGTCAAATTTTAGGCTTTTTAAGACCTTTTTAATACCACCTTGAATGAAATTTAAGACCAAAAACACGCGATGGTGGGGGTTGGCAACAGACGCGAACCAACTTCGGAAACGGACGTCTTCCAGCCAACTGTCCTTGAATTTGCACCTACCCATTGTCACAGACTAGCTAGCAAGCACGCAGATAATCGTTTATATATGCAGCTAGCAAGGAAGAAGCCTCTCTACAAAAAATAAAAATAAAATAGTCCTGCCCCGACAAATTTAAGACCTTGAGTTACAGTATTTAAGACCAGCATATGACATATGTAACGAATTTAAGACTTTTTAAGGCCTTAAATTTAGAAACATGAATTTAAGACTCAAGACTTTTTAAGGATGCGCGGGACACCCTGTCTTGGCTCCCTGTCTTTGTGGCGTCCTGCGGCGAGGAGGCGGGCCTACCTTGGCGAGCTCCGTCCAGGTGTCTGTGTCCGTCTCCGTGTCCATCTTGATGTACATGATGTAGGTCTTGCCCTCGGTGTCGGGGACGAAGGCGTCCTCACACGGGTTCCTGTTGTGGTCCAGCAGCTCCGCCTCGCTGGGGGAACACGCAGGGATCCACTTAGAGACAGTATTCTATCTGCTACAGGGCTGAGGGTGGACCTGATGTCCTGGTTCAAACACTATCCACTTCATTATTTCATTTATTGTACATTAGTCTTGGGTCCGATTGTACTTGTATTTCTCTTTGTCACCAAAAACAAAACAAAAATGAAACATGAGGTTACAGCAAAGACGTGACTAGGGTTAGTGTTGGGGTTATCTGTATTATAACTAGTTAGTGTTAGGATGATCTGCATTAGATATAGTTAGTGTTGGAATGATCTGCATTAGAACTAGTTAGCGTTGGAATGATCTGCATTAGAACTAGTTAGTGTTGGGATGATCTGCATTAGAACTAGTTAGTGTTGGGATGGTCTGCATTAGAACTAGTTAGTGTTGGGATGATCTGCATTAGAACTAGTTAGTGTTGGGATGGTCTGCATTAGAACTAGTTAGTGTTGGGATGGTCTGCATTAGAACTAGTTAGTGTTGGGATGGTCTGCATTAGAACTAGTTAGTGTTGGGATGGTCTGCATTAGAACTAGTTAGTGTTGGGATGGTCTGCATTAGAACTAGTTAGTGTTGGGATGGTCTGCATTAGAACTAGTTAGTGTTGGGATGGTCTGCATTTGAAAGGCTTACTTCAGCAGACTCTGGATCTCCACTTCGTACGCGTCCTGCTTCAAGCTGAACAAACAAAGAACACAAACCCGCGTTAGCCTCCACCACCTCCACAACAACCTTTCCTGACAGTTATAAAGAGCGATGTGTAAAGGCTGAACCCTGAACCCTAGTGCACACACACACACACACACACTCACCCTTCAACGTCCTTCAGCTGAACGTTGGGCACCGTGTTGAACTTGTGTTTCTTGAAATAAACCTCCTGCAAAACGAAGGAGGCGGAGCAACAGGTGGGTCAGCAGGACGGGGATCCACGGGCCAATGGGGGGGGCCAATGGGGGGGCCAATACATATACAATACATAGTGTGTTGCTAGGCAGTCTTTACGTGAAAGTATCCGTTCATGTTCAGGCCGATGATGCCGAAGTGGTACGAGCGCGACACGTCGGGGATGACACACTCCCGCCCCTTCCTCTGCTCCGGCATCCGCATCCACATGTCCCAGTCCCACAGCTGGGGGGCACAAGCAGAGGCCCTTATACGGTCGTAACATCCACATGTCCCAGTCCCACAGCTGGGGGGGCACAAGCACAGGCCCTTATACGGTCGTAACATCCACATGTCCCAGTCCCACAGCTGGGGGGGCACAAGCACAGGCCCTTATACGGTCGTAACATCCACATGTCCCACAGCTGGGGGGCACAAACACAGGCCCTTATGGATCCATTGATTATTAAGTTGAAATGTACGATAATGCCCGAGTACCACAAGTGTTTAATTAATCACCTCTATCGGTCGACCTCTAGCACAGGACTTTCGGTACGGTAGAGATGTGTGACGCTCTCTGGCAGAGGCCACACCCACCCCCACCATCATGGCTGGCGGCAAATGCAAACCAATAACCACAGCTTGACACGCCTCTGTTACCGTTCATGTCTGGACGCTCATGTCTGTTGCCTCGGGGGGGGGGGGGAGGGAGGGAGAGAGAGAGAGAGAGAGAGAGAGAGAGAGAGAGAGAGAGAGAGAGAGAGAGAGAGAGAGAGAGAGAGAGAGAGAGAGAGAGAGAGAGAGAGAGAGAGAGAGAGAGAGAGAGAGAGAGAGAGAGAGAGAGAGAGAGAGAGAGAGAGAGAGAGAGAGAGAGAGAGAGAGAGAGAGAGAGAGAGAGAGAGAGAGAGAGAGAGAGAGAGAGAGAGAGAGAGAGAGAGAGAGATCCTGCTTAGTGATGAGCTTTTACCTCATTCTTTTTACCCAAAAGGCAGCTTGCATCGTTTTCAAATGCCGAGCCGGTGACAGCTCATCTACACAGCGAGGGCCTTTGATTGAATGTAAATGCAGATTGTGAGCCTGTGCGGATTTGGTTTTATTATTTCTGATATGGTCCACTAATTTCAGTTCTGCTGCAACACTTTTAATTTATAACAACATTCCCTAGCTTATAGCTGGCTGATATCTAGGGCATTTCTAACATCACAGCTCAACGTCAGCACCTGGAGAACCCGATATTGAACTTGGAAAAATACAAAAGATAAAAATAGCCTGCGATTGAGGGGTGGGGTAGAACACGGTCGGATTGCTCCCCTGGGCTCCAGGTAACGGAGCACTTAATTGCAGCGATACGGAACACGTTTGATGACCCAACGCATCGTAACACTGTACACCTTTCTGAAAACCGCCCATTTAGAATATCGTTCACTGCCTTTGTTCAAAACCTGCTGTATAAATGTCCGATCACATTCAGTGAACGCAATGTCTGTTTCTTTCAAATATGTGCTGGAAATGCCACCATCCAATGAAAGGAGAATTGTAAAACGAAGAATGCGTCGATGGTTCCACCATTTTCACAAACCTAAAACATTCAACATTCAGTCGTTTTAGAAGGGTTGACGTCCGGCTAAGACAGAAGCCCAGACAAGCCTCTGAATGGACTCGGTAGGATGAGCTGTCCCTGACGGGGGATTACCTTCTCGGGGGTGGGCCACTTGGGCTCCAGCTCGTCCTTGTAGAGGCTCTTCTTCAGCACCCAGCCCAGGCCCGGCATGCTCTCCACCCTGTAGAGCAGCGCGGGGTCCTCCGCCGTGTGCTCGTAGCCCTGCAGACCAACGCGGACAACCGGAGGGTCAGAACTAGGCTGGGCCTTTCATCCGATTTCCATCTCCGTTTCGATTTTAGCGTCAAACTATCACAAAATTAACATAATCTAGGATTCGATTATCATTTTTTTATTATTATTTTTTTTTAGGTTTTTTAGAACAACTGGATACATATCTGCACATTATTTTAAATTTCCACATTTTCTTTTGGAACATTTTGTGTATTTTTTAAAGGCGAAATTTCAAAGTTCTCAGTTAAAGTGCTTTGAGAGAGACATGCTGAATAAATACATCATGTTTTCAAACTCAAAAAATAATAGTTTGAATAATCGTGATTATGATTTTTTCCATAACCGAGCAGCCCTAGTCAGATCCAGAACCTGCTGCATGGAGATCACAGCGGGTGATCAACATCTCAGCTCGCCTCTGAAGTCATTGAAGTGGCGGAGGAGAGAAAAGTAGGGACGAGACGACAAAGATTAATAGGATAGGGCCGGGGGGTAAAAAGAAGAGGAAAATAATCTGAATAAAACCCATTGTCTTCACAATAGCCAACCCTAACATTCAAAGGAAGGCGCTATAGACGAGCCCCTATCAAAGGGTCAACCTTCTTTACCTTCCACTCCTATGTATTTCTCCAAATATTTACAGGAAAAATTATTTTTTTCATAATGAAAATATCATTTGTATTATTTATTCACACGGCACCGTCTGGGGTGGGAGTCTACATGTGAGAGGGATGTATTTCTACATTCTAGCGATGATATGGGAGCGGTATATGGTTGGTCCAGAAGGGACCAGACCGCCAGCGGACAGCAGGGCTCCTGTGTCAGAGGGGAACCCGATAAGGAGGGTCCTCCTCCTGCCCCCGGTCCCGGGACCTGCCCCGGGACCGGGGGCAGGAGGAGGACCCTCCTTAGTGCCGGGTCAGCCCTCGTACAGCTTTGTGGAGAACACAACTCGGTGTACAATTACTGCCACTTTACCGGCTAAAGTATCAGGAAAAGTACACCGAAAACTGGATAGTTGTTTTGCATATTGGTACCAGCCTAGATCCCTCCCACTGTCTCTGCTTCTCAAGAAGAACAAGTGAATAAAGAAGGTGAATGTATCAGGTCTCTCTTGCAGAGACGCATCCAACATCAAAGACACATGAATAAATAAAGATGAAATTAGAAATGTAAAGATGCTTTTGTTTTATTCACTACAGTAGGGGAGCTTGTGCCCCCAGCACCCCCCCCCCCTCTCACCCTCACCTGGTCGTTCCAGGCAGAGATGCAGTAGCACCCCCCCCCCCTCTCACCCTCACCTGGTCGTTCCAGGCAGAGATGCAGTAGAGGCTGTCGTCCTCGTTCAGCAGATGAACCGTCTGGCTCAGAAAACTACAGAGAGATAAAACAGTGTTCAGACAGAGCTGCAAATGGGAGAAATTTTATTAACAAGTATTTATCATAGTACAAAGATGTGTTGTGCACAAATGTGCACTATACAGCGCAAGTCAGGGGTTATCAATTATTTATTTTTTAAATCACATTATGGACACTTTCATATGTGGTTCTAGATCTGATCCATCGCTGGCGATGCAGACACAATGAACCATCAGAGAGATCTGCTGCTGGCTCATCTGTTAATAGAGCTGAAGCTGTTCCCTCTGCAGCGTTCATCTCCACAGCTCTCTGACTGTTAACCCCAGAGAAGAACACCAACCTCGCCACTTCACAAATATTTTTTTTTCTGTTCTTCATGCATGATTGCAGTTCATGCATGTTCTGTTGTTGACGTAATCGTGCTTTTATGCAGCCTTTCAGGGCAGAATCAGTTGATTCTTGAGTCAGATACGAGTCACTTACCAAAGCAAAAGGTAAACCGTTGAGAGATGACATGCAATGAGTAGTTCTTTAAAACATTATAAAATCACTTTGCTACTATATGGCAGTCTATGATTTATGCACTTCTTTGAAAAGATTTAACTATCTAAGATAAATTATTCACAAAAAGTATACGTTTCGCAACACAAACATTTTCATCAATACGTATTCAGAATATTCCAATAAATAATCGTGTGTGTTTCTGTGTGCATGCGTCCACTGCGCGGGTGGCTTTAGAGTGACGGGTATCTGGGTATATTGGTTAGGGCAAAAACAGAACATCCCACTGTTTTAGTTAAAAGGGAACTCTCCTGCATAAAAAAAAGCTGTCTGCAGCGATGAACATTAAAAAGATGTATATCTAGCAAGCCCTTCTCTTCACGGGTCAAGCTTTGGTCTTTCGCTGTGCATTAAAATTGAATGCCAAAAAACGAATTTCACAGAGAATGTTTACTGAGGTAAATGGCCTCACGAATGAGTCAGGTGACAGCTGGCAGGGCTTCTGTGCTTTTTAATGTTGATGTTTATAAGAGGGATGGGGGCTTGGCACACGGAGGGGCTGCAAATACATTTCAAAGCAATGGCCGCGCAACAAAAGACAACAGGTTCTCAGGAGGCTGCGATCCCTGCAGAGATACTGCCATCTAGTGGTGACTCGTGAATGTCATTCGGAAATTATGTCTGAATATTTAACTACAACTTAACTTAGGTAAATCCGTTCAGGCTAAAAACACAGACGGCAGAGAAAATGACTATAAAGAAGACATTTAAAACATCTATTTAGGCGAGTGCTGCATGGCAACGTGCCTTGCAGAACCAATCAAAATCCATTAGGGCTGCCTAACCCATATTGTTGCAGAGACGCTGACGAAGAAAATTCAAAAAGTTTTTTTATGTTTGTCCCATTTTGGCTATTAAACAAATGTCCTATAATGCCTTTAATGTGAAAAGCACCTGATGAAACTTGTCTCTTGGGAACAGCTAAATGACCTATGATACCTTTAATGTGAAAAGCACCTGATGAAACTTGTCTCTTGGGAGCAGCTTATCAAGTGAGCCGTGTTCCCGCGTCAGTAATGGAGCAGCAGTGTTGTGTTTGAGCAGCCTACCTGAAGAAGTCGATGGAGATGTCCAGGTCCTCTTCAAGGACGATGGCAAAGCTCACGTCCTGATTGGACAAAACGGAGGATTACAACGCTATCGTAGATTAGATACACTTTACATTAGTGAACCATGGATTAGTATAAGCGAATGCATTAACATGCTCGAACTCAGAGTTTAATGACTATGGTCTAGCAATTATTTACTAATGTATAAATTAATTCCTTAGTAAACATAACCAGATTATTTAATACAGTTAACCCCAACACCCTAATAATGTAAAAATACCTTTTAAAATAACATGACCACCATTTATAAACATTAAACCACATAAATCCATTAGTTAACTAACTAACAGTTTATCAATAATCTAATACTGCATGAACTAATGTTAATTACTGTTAAAACATCTTGTTGTAAAGGGTTACCTGGTAGGGAATAGATCAGAGCCACCGGGGATAATAAATAAAATAATGTCGACAGATGCAGACATTAGGAGAAGCCCCTATGGCTAAACATCTCCCTTATGAAATCACCGTAATAAGTAAGCACCTCAAACATGTTGGTAGTCAATGTGATGACTATCCTCTTGTTGACTACTCACCGGGTGCAGGTTGAAGGTAGCTGTCAGGCTCGCCTTGTAGTGCTGCGTTGTCACGGCAAAAAAATAAGGTTACTCTGATGTCATTTTGGAGACGATCTCTAAGCAATTTACAAAAGGGGATACATTTGATGACAAAAGTCAAAATAAAAGACTAAACAAAATGGAACGGAAGCACAACAGCCTTGGGTTGAACGTGTGTACGTGTGCATCATACCTGGGACACTCTGGCGTTCTTGATGCTGATGGGCGTGTGCTGGACTCCTTTCAGGCCAAACAGCTCCACCACATCCATGGGCTCCTGAGACACACACACACACACACACACACACACACACACACACACACACACACACACACACACACACACACACACACACACACACACACACACACACACACACTTTAACGAGGCTCCCAGAAGCTTCTCTGCTGTGGTTGAGGTCATTACATGCAAATATTACCAGTTTATTAAATATAAAAAGAGAAAGTCATAGTTTTAAAAGATAAAATGTGAAGAACCATTAATCGCATGATCCTGCTCAGGTTTTAACCATGTAGCACAGCACAACATCGCCCCCTAGTGCCTCTGCCGGGTAACACAAGTCACTGCACGCCTCTGAGATATATACATGTTAAAGAAAGAAAGAAATGTATATATATAATGTCCATCTAAGGCTTGCACAGGATAATGAGGAATACAGTATGGAGGATTACTTCATAATATCCATCGATGAAGACGGTGATCATCTGTGGATTGACACCATGAGCTGACAGAAGAGATCGCAGCATTCTGGAAGAATTCAGAGGAAACAATCGCACAGTTAAACTAGAATATCAAACTAGAAGTTAGAGGTTAAGTTAGTCTTGTTGTGTTGCAACAAAACAAATAAATGAGTGTGAAAAGCCTTTGAAATTCTGGGATTTTGATATCTAAGGATTTCTGTATGATTGGCAGGATAGTGTCAAGGGATTACATGTAGGGGTCAAGCCTTCGCACAAAACGGTTGAATATACAACCACTTTATGGGGTTGCAAGGTATCTGTGTCTGTTAAAAAAAAGAATAGTTTCACCCCAAACAATGTAGCTTACCTAATGCGCCACCATTAGGTGGCTTGATTACAGATCATAAGAAAAGTGTATATTAGCCAATTAGTCTAGTCTATATTCGCGGGGATTACAGTTGTTAGAGGATTACGACCAGGGAGAGCAGCAATAATGATTGTATTATATTACTCTAGTCTTACCTGTAGAGATAGTTGGGTCTGTTCCCAGCAATCACTGCGACGGGGACATCGAAGACATTGTTGATGGGCAGCTGAAGAACAACAGAAAGAAAGAAAAGGTCTCACACCAAACAATGACATCACTAGCAAGCTGTGTATGCACAACATTCCTTGCAAGGTGCGTTATTCATGTGACTCCCATTATGAAAATACAAAAAGATTAACACAATCACTTACTATTACATAATGAACACAAGTTGTATCCCTGATGTACTAGACAGTAAAAACGTAATACAAGGCTATACAGGGTCTATGAGAAGCCTGTTACGAAATCGATTCAAAGGCCCCACTATTCTATCAACCACAACAACAACAGTCCTGAAGTGCCTTAACGAACGGAGCGGCAGAGCGCGGGAGGCTTACGGTGTCGGGGGTGAACTCGATGGGCGCCGGGTCCTTGCAGCTGCAGATGCTGCCGTAGCCCTCCACCTTACTGCAGAACAGCTTCCTGCGACGGTTCAGCTCCGTGTCGGCCCAGCGGCACTCTGCCTCTGGGGGGACGGGGGGCACGGTGAACCCCAGTCAACCACCGTCAACCACAGTGAACCACAGTCAACCAGTCAACCACGGTGAACCACAGTCAACCAGTCAACCAGTCAACCACCGTCAACCACCGTCAACCACCGTCAACCAGTCAACCAGTCAACCACCGTCAACCAGTCAACCAGTCAACCAGTCAACCACCGTCAACCACAGTGAACCACAGTCAACCAGTCAACCACAGTGAACCGCGGTCAACCACAGTGAACCACAGTGAACCACCGTCAACCAGTCAACCACCGTCAACCACAGTGAACCACAGTCAACCAGTCAACCACAGTGAACCACAGTCAACCAGTCAACCACCGTCAACCACCGTCAACCACCGTCAACCACAGTCAACCAGTCAACCACCGTCAACCACAGTGAACCACAGTCAACCAGTCAACCACCGTCAACCACCGTCAACCACCGTCAACCACAGTCAACCACAGTCAACCAGTCAACCACCGTCAACCACAGTGAACCACAGTCAACCAGTCAGCCACCGTCAACCACAGTCAACCAGTCAACCACCGTCAACCACAGTGAACCACAGTGAACCAGTCAACCACAGTGAACCCCAGTCAACCAGTCAACCACCGTCAACCAGTCAACCACCGTCAACCACCGTCAACCAGTCAACCACCGTCAACCACCGTCAACCACCGTCAACCACAGTCAACCAGTCAACCACCGTCAACCACAGTGAACCACAGTCAACCAGTCAACCAGTCAACCACAGTGAACCACAGTGAACCACAGTCAACCAGTCAACCACCGTCAACCACAGTGAACCGCGGTCAACCAGTCAACCACAGTGAACCACAGTCCACCACACACTGTCTGGTTGTGTATGGCTGGCCCTGACACCCAAGAAGCCTTGTTCAGAGTTCACCTAGACTGCATAGCCGCCCCCTCCCACCCCTCCAACGCACTTATTGTGTGTCGTAAGTCCTGGCACTTAATGTACGCACTTCACCAAACTTGCTTTTAGCATGAAGTATCCTTTGGTACCTTATATACAGACAGACAGTCAGACAGACGTATTCAGACGCACCTTCAGAGGCGGTGAGCTGCACCTCGGTCTTCAGCAGCACGGGGTCGCCCCAGGTGGACAACGCTGGGGACTTGGAGTGCTTCTCTCCGTATACCTGACCTGGACCCACAAAAAGGTAGCTAGGACACCAACTGAAGCACACACGCATCCTAAAACACAGACACTCCTCCACACGAGAGGCTGAGGCGTACAGGCCCTCCCTTCACCTCCTTTCTTCACCACCAGGGTCCACATGTCCCTCCAGCTCAGGCTGAGAGACACCTCGCTCCCCAGGCTCTTCAGGAGGTTCTTAGCAGAGTCCTTCAGGTGGAACGTACCCTCGTCCTATGCACGCACGCACGCACGCACACGCACACGCACACGCACACACACACACACACACACACACACACACACACACACACGTCAATCATGTTACTGTTTTTTTTTTAACCCCAACCCAAAATTCAGTAAAACGCAACAATCTCTACCAAATAAATGTCTGCGTATACACACATACTTTTGTACAATCAATAAAAATGACTCGACATGTAGACATGGAAAATACGTCATTAGCAGATTATAATAATAATATTGCAAAGAGACCCTGACTTTCTTTTTTTGGTGAGAGCTGTTTTCTGTCCCTTCTATGTAGAGCCCCCACGCGGCCCGGCTTATCGGAGAGCACCGTGTGAGACCTTGAGGTCCCACACTGAAGCTCAGAACGGCCGTGGTGCTACGGATGTGTTCCACCCTGCAGTCCAGACCACACGTTGGTTCACCCAGTTTCGCTTTTTTGTCAAAATCTATTTGTCCATGGCATTTTTGTAGTTGCAAATGCTCATGTATTATAAACTGTATGTTATGATACAAATATCATCATTTTTAAAAAGGGATCAACAAATACAATTGTTAGAAAATAAATACAAATAAGGTGGATGGCCGACCTTGATGGTGAAGATGAGGACGCGGCCTCTTGTCACCATGTTGAGGAAGAGGATCATGGCCTCGTCCTCATGGGGGGAGTAGGTGTCAAATATCCTCTTGGCCATCACATGTCCCTGGGATACACACAGAAATCATGCCTTCATAGGTCCTTCTGAAAACGCCTGGGCCATAATGCTCACACATTGACACTCAACAGAGACACTTACAGTCGCCTGGTTGAGAACGATCACGTGGATGCCTCTGCCTTGCTCTCGCATGTCGTCCTCCAGCACCTAGAAGAGGAGGCAGAGTTCCTCCGTCTCTTTTTGTTGTATGAACTACAGTCCGACAAACATGCCCCAAAGTGACCACCTGTTGCTTGGGCCCTCATCAATGATCTGTATCCACTACGAGTCTTTGGGGGAAAGGACTCATCCATGAACAAGGCCTTTACACAACATATGAACGAGGGCTGCACGATTTGGTGCAAAAGTCATATTGCGATTATTGTGGACAATATTGCGATTTCGATATAATAAACAAATGGTGTCGCGAATCTACTTGCTTGGTTATCAAGGAAAATGCACATGATTAATGATATTTCTAAAATGTTTCTTCTTCAACTCAAACATAAACTAGCATAAAACATACAAAAACTAAAAAAAGTGTACAGTACTTTTTTCAAAATAACAATATTTTACAAAATTAAATAAATTTAAAAAAAAACTTTTGCAAAATAGGCATTTCTGCTGTGCAAACTTGTTAGGTTTTCTCAATTGTACAACTAAATAAAATAAATATAATAAGAAAATACACATTTACCACCTTTTGCGGTTATACAAGGCTGATTTTGCGAAAGCGATTGTGTTTCGATTAATCATGCAGCACTAATATGAACCATATGTTACGCTTTTGTCATTTGCACCAACTATTGACACACAGCCGATGCCATCAGCCAAGTAGTTTGTGCAGTAATGTTGTAATATTCCTTTTCGGCTTCTGAAATAAAAAAGGGCCCAGAAGCTCTGAGGCCGAGTCGATGGGGTCAGTCGTACTCACAGTGGTTCCGTCCACGGCCACATACACCTTGGAGCGGCTGGAGTACACCTCGATGTCCAGGAGCTTGCGTCCACCAACAGGTCTGCGCGGTGTCTCCATGTTTGGCAACGCGTCCTCTGAAAGACCAGGCCAGCGTCCAAACATCACACACTTTATGCCAGGACCGTGTGCGGACCACTTTAGATGAGGGGACGTTTAGCAACCCTCACAGAAGAAGAAGCATGACTGTGTAGTGAGATGAAGGATCTGCAGGGGTACTAACTGAACATCTGCTGCTCACCATACGCCAGCGCTGCCTCCTCCTCATTGGCTGCTCTTCTGGTGTCCAGAATCAGCTTGATGTTGACAATCACAGTGATGAGCAGAAACAAGACTGCACCAGCCTGCAAAGGGAGACACATTGCAGGATTAAGAATGTGTGGTTATGGAAATATAGATCAGCAACACATGTGTGCATCATAACGTGAACCAACAGTTGGAGCGTGCTGCAGAACCATGATGGGGGAGTCCAGAGGCTGATGCATGTCCCTCCTACCTGACAGAAGCGGCGGATCGCTCGCTTGTTGGTTAGTTTGTATTTCCAGGCTAAGTAAAGGCTTCGTTGCTGGCGGGGGATGAAGGGCTTCGCTCGGGGGTTCGGGGTCCAGTCGTCCATCCTGGCCACCACCGCTCGGTTCCCTCCTGAGACTCGAACCTGCCGACAGCCTCTCCACCGGAGAGCAAGAAAACCCAATGTAGCGGCAGTCTCTGGTCACATCGTCACCTAAACGAAGACATAGGAACACCGAGGTGGGCAAAAACGTTACGAATACAGCGAGCAGACCATAAGTGGGGACTAGAGCAGGGCTCCGCACACAGCACCAGGGCAGCGGTGTGGAAGGTACAGTATGTAGCGGGTTATGGATGCTTTAAATGAATGCTATGCGAGCAGAATAAGGACTTCATTCACAGCCCTCTCTGTAGATGTGTTGTGTGTTATGGTCCATTTACCTTTGGATCTCTTCTACAAGACAGCTGCAAACCCGCTACATGCTGAACGTTTCCGGCGACAAAATATGACGTCACCCTTAAAGGGCCATTCTCCTTTTATTTTTTGCCACAAATAAAACAGTACAGGCCTACATCAGGCCCTCACGGTGCCTAGTTTGACACCAATTGGAGAATGGCACACTTTTGTACAACTTATTTCAAAGCATAGCTTTCATCAAAGAGGTAGATTTGTTAAGATAAGATAATATGACATAAAGGGGTTGATTTGTTAAAGAAAACCAAAAATTTGTCACATCTGGAACACTCCACATCACACATCTACAACCAGACTCTGACAATGTTTTTAACTCTCTTGTCCCAAAACATTTCTCAAATTGGGTAGGCTAGACCAATTTGGACGGATATGTTTTGGGATAAGAGGGTTAAAAGCATTGACAGAGTCTGGTTTGCAGATGTGTGTTGTGAGTGTTCCATATCCTGGGTTAGTTGAGCGGTCCACCCATGGCAGTGAGCTGAAGGAGCAGAGCAGATAGTCGGCTGGCTGAGGACGATGTGGGGGCCAGAGAAGGGGTGGAGGCCAGGAGACCGGAGGTGAGTGGGGGCCAGGTTGTTGAGGGCCTGAATGCGACCAGAAGTTTGTAATTTATTCTGCATTGGATCAGTGAAGCCGTGAATCATACCCCAAGACAAACATCTACCAAGTGTCACTTATTTTGCCAGCAGTCAGTTAGTGGTAACAACTGTGGATATTATACTGTGTATGCTTCCATGGTCTTTATAACCTGCTTATACCTACACAAGTGAGCTTGGTCGTTCAGCATACCGATACACATACTAGTTTACAAAGATTATTGAGCACTCCAATAATTAACTAACATAATTTTGAAGATATAGGAATACACTTATTGGGCTATATTAAAAGCCTACACTTATCAAACGTATTGCTTATAAGTTACTATTAAAATGTAAGATGGGGAAATGGTAAGACATATTCCTAGCCTATTTATGATAAGACTACTCATAATAAATATAACTATAATCAACTGTTGCCCTAATAGCTGCTAAAATCAGGGACCATCCAAATCTGTGTCTCGAAAATCTAAAATCCAATATTTGTAGCTAGGGTCAGATTTGGATGTTTTTTCTTTGTGCTGTTACATAAAGCGTCCACATGAGGGCAGTCTGACTCCATTCAGAAGCAGATTCCTGGCGTCATTGAGAAGGCCATCGACCCAAGTCTCCTATATTAGGCGATATTCAAGTTTACAGCATAGGCCTATATGTGTTATATCTTTATAGAATCTCTTTTGAAACACAACACAAAAAGATTCAAGGAATGTATCACAGTATTATTGGGCCAGCCTCGGTATAAACTAAGGTACGATTATATCACAAGTAAACATCATCTTCAGGACTAGATCTAGGAGAACTTACTGAACTTCATGAAATGGTAAAAACAGAGATATTGGGCAAGGATTCGCTTGGTGAAATCAGATAAAAAATAAACCCATTTCTACTCCTCTGTACTCTCTCCTCCACCCCCTGGTGTTGGGGCTCAAGCTGTCTGAGTCCACTGAAAATTACTTCTTTTTTTTCTGAAGACAACGGGACTAAAACCTTTCAATACAAGTTGCTAGTGTGGTATAGCCTTGCATATTATTGCGCAAGCTTAGCAATGGACACGCAGAAACCTATGCAGTCTGTCTGTCGCGTGTCTGTAGCAAGCTACGGAAAGCGGTTTTCGTTTTAGTCGAGGCAGGGTTGAAGGCGTCAGCCAAAAGAAAACATTTCCACGAGTCACCGGAATGGTCACCTCCGCCCCTCTGATCGTCACTCCAAGGTCACAGCCAGTCGTACCGCTTTGCCCAGTCTGATGAAACTGCAAATTCCGGCTTTGCCAATGTGTGTTAGTGTGTGTCAAAAATGAAAGCGATTTTGAATCATGGTTCTCCACTGCTATGCGGTCAAACATATTGTATTATTCCAATCTGTCAGTCACTCACGTCTTTGCTGTAACATTGCCACCTTGTATAGGGCCATCATTTGATGTTCAACTAGGCTATTCCTAAAGGTTGAAGGTGAACAGCGCACCAAGCATTTGTAGGCTACCGTTAATAATGTATAACAGAACATCTGGAAGGAGGAATGATGGAATTATGCTGAACGAAAGCATTTCACTGGTTCCAGGGGTCTAACCTCATCATGTATTTAGTTTAGTTAACCTACAGGCCTGTGTGTTCCTGAAAGTTGAGATCGCTGATACACTTCTCACAGAGAAATGTGCCGGAAAAAAGAGAGGATGACGTGTGTCCGTGCAGCAGCAGTCCAGCTCTGCTATCGGCTAGCGCCATTAACACCAGATAGACAACAGTGACCCCGGCTCAAGGCCAGCGTGTTCAGAGGACTCAGAGAATCACCGTCATCAGGGAGAAAGAGGTGCTGAGAGAATTCAATCATCGTTACTTTCTGACCAAGGACAAATGGCACTTTATTCCACTGCGTAGTTTATATAGACGTTTGCTGATATAAAACTTCATACAAACTCGTACACACATGGAGGCGCATACACATAATGCTAAATGTGTACTTCCCGACGATACATTCTTCAGAATGAAGACCTTTAGTTGGATTAGTTAGTTGCTTATTTAATCAGTTATTTAGTTAAAGGCAGAGTATGACTGTAAACTATTAAATTAACCTAGCTATAGGTTAATTAAAGCATATGTTTTGTTTTGGTGTGTTTTTTTTCTTTGTAACCAATGGCTACAAACATTTTGTTTCTATAAACATGCCATTG
The DNA here is from genome assembly GCF_902167405.1 of Gadus morhua. Lineage (NCBI taxonomy): Eukaryota > Metazoa > Chordata > Actinopteri > Gadiformes > Gadidae > Gadus > Gadus morhua. The sequence continues at coordinate 29,698,871 of NC_044059.1, read as the reverse complement.
CCCCTTATAGTGTGGTGTAGTATTAAACAGCAATGCTGCTAATATAATGTTTCTGAAAGAGGGAGGCGATTCGGGGAGGGGAACAGCGAGTGTGTGGTAATAACAGCTCCGGGGGCTATACGCACTAATAACAGTAATCAATGTGTCTCCAATCGTTATGGCAAACTTCTATAGTATAATATGAGGGAAACATTACACAGTGACATTATGACAGTCCGATACTTAATTCACTCCTTGACTGAGAAAACCTGTCATTGTGGGGGAGAATGTGCATCTCTCCGGACAGATGTCATAATCTGTGAGACCATTGATCCAGTTGTCCTAGCGTAGACGAACTCTGATTTGGAATACAGTGGCAAATTGCTCGTCAAAGTATGGTATGGAACCACACACACATGCACGCCCGTTCATGCACGCACACTCACACATGTAGGCGATTATGAACACCATCACAAAACAAACATACACATACACATGCACACACACGCACACACAAACACACACACACACACACACACACACACACACACACACACACACACACACACACACACACCCTCACACACACACACACAAAATATGAGAAAAGATTTTTGATTCTAAAAGACTATGCATACCCGCCCCTTGGCAGGGAAGGCATGCATAGTCTTTTAACTATTTACACAAGTTAGTAAAATTGTATTATTTAAAACTATATTCTGGATTATATAAATAGATTTCAGTGTGTTTAATGCGTATGCTATGGGGTCAGAGAGAGAGACTGGGGATGCTTTGACACCCTTCACTTTGTAGGAGAAAAGGTTGCATGATGAGTGAAGCTGTTGAAGGCCGGAGAGATAAAAGCAGAGAATAACCAAATCCCTCTCTCCATCTGTCTCCCTCTCTCTCTCTCTCTCTCTCTCTCTCTCTCTCTCTCTCTCTCTCTCTCTCTCTCTCTCTCTCTCTTTCCTCCTTTCAAGCACCTATACCTGGTTCCTCCTATCTTTTTTATTTTATTTTATTTTCCTGCTTTCGTCGATGCATGCAAAAATTATTGTAGTTGCTGTACGCCCACTGGGTATTTACCAAGGACTCAGCCCCCAGCTGTGACACCCATCCTTTGCCACTCTGGGAACACGACGCCAGGCATTGTCCGTCTGCAGGAACTTCCAATCACAACATTACGCCTGGGACACAAAAACGCCTTTCGGAAAGTTTCAAGCACCCTCAGACACATCTTACAAAGCTTACAAATTCTATTACACTGTACAGCTCCCAAAAGATTTGGGTTAATTTAGTAAACACAGGGTCAGGGCTGCTGCCACTGCACGAATCTCAGAGAGCATAGGTAAGGTGTGTGTGTGTGTGTGTGTGTGTGTGTGTGTGTGTGTGTGTGTGTGTGTGTGTGTGTGTGTGTTTTAAAGGAGAAACGCTGACTGTGAGAAGCGGAGCGTCTTGGCAGCTGCAGCGGTCTAAAGCCAGCTAGTCTCTCTAGAGATAGCGCCTCTTTCTCATTTGCTGTGACCCTATTTTAATAATAGCTGTGCATAAGTAATTTCTAAAAGGCCAGGCAGGCACATGAGTGCGGGCAGGGGGGGGGGGGGGGGGGAAATTAAACTCATTTTATCTGTGAGCAGGTGGATTCCTATTTATCATTAACATGCATAGAATTTGCACAATGTTATTTCTTGCTGCTGCTACTGATGGAACGTCATCCAAATAATGTTGGAGGAGGGTCGGCCTTTTTTTTTGCTTATTCCGTGGAGTGAAATTCATAGATAAAAGAGCCATGGGTTTTTTTCGACCCATTTTCTGCAAACGGAAACTAATTCTGGGAAGCTCCTTATTACAGTACTGTCTCATTTGGTTTGCATTAAAAGGGGGACAGGAGCGACATTAGGATTTCTACCAGATTTCCACAGGATGCTCCAACATCCTCCAATATATCATTAGTACCCCCCCCCCCCCCCTCCCCGACCTCCACCACCCCCAACCTCACTGCGGCCCTTTCTCTTTTAACTGCCATTTATCTTTACTCATTATTGGCCCAGTAATAAAACCGGAATAAATCGACTTCCTGATTTAGATCCTATCAAAACATTGGAATATAAATGTGTCATGTTCAATGCACGATATTAAGATTAAAAATGGCTGGATATTCCATATGTTATTTCAGCATAAGTCGACAGTCATTTCATTTGTCCAATTTTTAATTAGGATTGTACGTTTTAATTTGTTATGGATTTAAAAATAATTTTATATTTTTTACAGCTTCATTTTTTGCTGGGTTATTTTAAGAGGGCGGGAAATTGTTGGCGGAATATACACATTTGGTAAAAAAATAACAGCGCGAAGCAGCAAACCCGTCCAAGCCACATTCAAGTGAAACGTCTTCCGCTGCTAAAGTCAAATTCCACCGCCTCGGTTCGTCTGGTCTTTATTTTGCTGTCACCCTGCGTGAGTGGGGCCCCATTGTTGTTGCTATGTTTGTAGAACAGAATCCCACGTCACGGCCCTGGTTAAGGGAATCACAGGAGATACGGGCTGAGGAGGCTTACAGTCATTCACTGTGTTTACTGCGATGAGAACAGAGATGGTGTGGGTGTGTTTGTGTGTGTGTGTGTGTGTGTGTGTGTGTGTGTGTGTGTGTGTGTGTGTGTGTGTGTGTGTGTGTGTGTGTCTGTGTGTGTGTGTATGTATGTGTGTGTTTGTGCGTATGTGTATGTGTATGTGCGTCTGCACGTGTGTGTGTGTGTGTGTGTGTTTGTGCGTATGTGTACGTGCGTCTGTGTGTGTGTGTGTGTGTGTGTGTGTGTGTGTGTGTGTGAGAGGTGGGCGTGTGTGTGTGTGTGTGTGTGTGTATGTATGTGTATGTGTGTGTTTGTGCGTATGTGTATGTGCGTCTGCACGTGTGTGTGTGTGTGCGTGTGTGCGTGTGTGTGTGTGTGTGTGTGTGTGTGCGTGTGAGGTGGGCGTGTGTGTGTCCCATAGTTTCTCTCATCTCTGTCAAATAGCATCGCTGCAAGTGGCAGCCCATGGCTCTGCCAGAGAGCCAGGCAGTCAGGCAGGCCGAGCAGGCAGACAGTCAGTCAGCCATTGTTTTGTAATGTGTTTCACTCGGCTAGCGCTGATCCTTCTAAGGTACTTACCACGCCATTGTTGTCTAAGTATGCTATTTTCTGGCTGGGCACCTCCACTATAGAACGGGGAGGGTTTTCTTTGCTTCAAAAGAGAGGTTTGTTACAGTCAATGTCATGCTAATCCCAGTATGTGATATGTATATGTGTCAACACTGAGAGCAAGAGACACAGAGAGCACGGGAGAGAGAGAGAGAGAGTAACATAAAGAAGTGACAGAGAAAGAGAGAGAGAGAGAGAGAGAGAGGGGAAGTGAGAGAAAGGGAGATATGCGTCTTAGAAGAGCTAAGAGAAAATGGTGGGAATGATGGGTGAGAGAGTCGGATTGACTGGCACTGCTGTATTCATGCCTCGCTGTCCTTCGTGACACCAAATTACGTTCATCAAAGCGAGAAACCAACCTAATGTATAATATAATAATATGCCACAACGTCGTTAGGCCTTCTCCTCCTAATACCTCCCAGATCAATGTCTGCGTGACGCGGGTCGCGTAGCGCCTTCACGCGGACCAACAACAGACAAACACCTCAGGGGATGGAGCCCAGGGCTCAGGGTCTGAACTATTCACAGTCACTGTTTAACAATAGAAAAAATAATAGTTTTGGGTAGATGAGAATATAGACAATACATTGTGTTGTAATTGGATTAAAGGCTTTAATTTAAAACAACTACAATTAACGCCAATAAACTCCAATTAACTATTTAAAAATGACAAATAAACATTTTATTCCCCTGAGAAAACTGCTGTGTGGGATAAATCGATACCTAGACCTTCATGTGATCTCTTGATTATTTCTGGTGAACTATGCATATTTCCCGTGCGCTTGCAGTGCCTTATTAATCTTTGAGAGTATTAATAGGCCTAGAAAATGATTGAACCCTGACCCTTCCGGTAAGTAGATTATAAACATTTATTATAGCATGTTATCACAATATCCTGCGCAGCATATTGCAAAAACTTCCCTTATAGCACTGAGGAAGATCATAGTTAATTCAGCTGCGTTATGGTAATGCAGCGGACCCTATCATTCCCTGCATCATACATACTAACAAGCTTAGGATAAGCCCAGCCGGAATGGTATGAGGCTGGAATGTCTGGAACCAGCACAGTCTCTGCCACCAAATCTCCCTTCAGCAGAAACCAGAAGGGTGATTCCTGTGCTTAAAAATTAGTGCTAGTGCATATTTTTTACATTTTTTGCAAGGAAGGGATGTTCGGTATAATTGTCAGGCGAGAAAAATGCACCGTATGTAGAAATAAAAAAATATAAAAAAATAGAGGAAAGCAAAACTGGACTTGAGAGCGTTAATCATCTAGGAACTGTGAAAAGTCCATAATGTGCATTAAGAGGTTTATGCACAGTGCAGAGGTAAAGCCTTGCCTCATTGTTGACTCATTTCAAGACGCCAGCATCCTCAACTTCTGCACGCCTGCCGCTGACAAACGCCGCCGTGTTCAGTTGGTGTACTCGGCACTTCTCCTGTGTGTGTAAACCTGGGCTGGATCTGCCATAAGCATGTTATACCTCAGGCTCATCACCAGGCCCGTGTGATCCCAGGCAGGGCGGCAGTACCGCGCGACAACACGCTAAATCCTGTTTGTGTGTCTCGTCTGCTCTCAGACTCTTAGACTAATCTAGCCACCCTCAACCCTGCACTCCCAAACGTCTGTCAATTGTGGAGGAGAGGCGCCGAGGAGAGGTTTAGAGCGAGAGAAGATTTGAGGGGAGGAAGAGAGGTGAGGAGAGGTGAGGAATGGAGAGGACAGGGCAAAAGACGATTTGATGAAATAGAGCAAGGAGGAAGAGAGCAGGAGGTCAAACGCACGAGGATGCTCCTGTTATGAGTTTACGTTTCAAATGAATGTCTTGAATCCCGAGAAATAAAGAAAGTAAAACTATACACAAAACTAGTCAGGCCCAACTCACAAACTAACCAAACAGGGTATAATGTAATAAAGATGGAGCAGAAGACGATTCATTCAATTGAGCTCCACTACCCATCACAGATATGGACAGGAAAGTAAGAAAATCTCAGAATACAAAAACTAGAAAATAAATTGAAGTGGGAAATGGTATTTTGCACATGAATCATCACAAACACAACCCTACCCACATGTGTCTTAAGTGTCTCTATTACTGAGTGCTCAATCTGCCACGATTTGTCTGGCAATCTTCTACTTGTCTGTCAGTCTGTCTCTATCTGTCTGTCTGTCTGTCTGTCTGTCTGTCTGTCTGTCTGTCTGTCTGTCTGTCTGTCTGTCTGTCTGTCTGTCGCTCTCTCTCTCTCGCTCTCTTTCTCTCTCTCTCTCTCTTACTCTCTCTCTCTCTCTCTCTCTCTCTCTCTCTCTCTCTCTCTCTCTCTCTCTCTCTCTCTCTCTCTCTCTCTCTCTCTCTCTTACTCTCTCTCTCTCTCTCTCTCCCAAAATGACAATTCAAAAACATCACAGATTTGGCACTTGTAGTGGGTCCGTTAGAAAAAATAAAGAATTAATGCTCTGAGTGCCATCACAATTATACATTAGGAGCTAGTACAGATACGGAAACAGAGAGAGAGAGAGAGAGAGAGAGAGAGAGAGAGAGAGAGAGAGAGAGAGAGAGAGAGAGAGAGAGAGAGAGAGAGAGAGAGAGAGAGAGAGAGAGAGAGAGAGAGAGAGAGAGAGAGAGAGAGAGAGAGAGGGACGAGGATGAGGATGCTCCGGTCTCATTAGGAGAGCAGGCAGAGTGGAATTAGTCTGAATATAATGACAGGCCCACACTATCTCATGTAAAAACAGCCCTGTTTTTCCGCTCTCATTCATTGGCACTAGTAATTAGTTTTGGCCCTAAAACTGCCACCCTTTACTCTAGAAAAGGCAGATGTGATTTGAGGTGCAATTTAATCTTGCTTTAATGAAGAACTAATGGACGCATCGCAAATTACATTTTTTTTCCCCCGCCTGGCCCCTCCCTAACCCCCGCTATGATTGAACAAGAGAAGCGGAGCAAAAAAAAATCTATTTCCTGCTTTGAATAGCTCAAGAGTATCTTTGATAATGGCGAGAGCGTTGCCGGCAGTTTCATTGCAGCGAGCCAACAAGCTCTTCTACCCAACTCACAATTCAGTGGAGAGGGAGGCCACAATTAGTGACAAAGCAGGCGGAGGAGCAGAGGGTCACCGCGCGGAGCAGAAAGCCTCTGGGCGCTCCGCTCCCTCCTCGTTAGAACGCGGGCCGTGGAGGAGGAGGTGTCACGCAGGAACAATGAGCCCTGATAAATTACCCTCAGTGGGAGGGGGGAGAAGATGTACCGCTAATTTTCAATTATACCTATAATACATTCGCTGTACATATGACGTACATGCAGGGGGGGGGGGTAAAAACATTCACAGACTCCAAACAACCCTCTCTTTATTTCTCTCTCTCTCTCTCTCTCTCTCTCTCTCTCTCTCTCTCTCTCTCTCTCTCTCTCTCTCTCTCTCTCTCTCTCTCTCTCTCCTTCGTTATATTGTGGCAGAGGATCCTATTAAGGGTCCATGGAATTGAGAGTGTATTAGAAATAAATGGCATGTTGTCTGATGGGGATTTTGCTTGGCGAGGGATAGCAGGGGACAAAGGGAGGTGAGAATTGATGCCAAATAATGTCCATCATTATATTTGATTTTATTCACAATGATCACTGTCAAAGAGTAAATTACATTATCTTCTGTCTAATTTGTCCTCATTTCTAATGTCATTTTGGTGTTTGGAAGGTGAAGCCTGTTAATGTTACTGTTCATTTTAGAGGAAAGTGTGTATGTGTGTGTGTGTGTGTGTGTGTGTGTGTGTGTGTGTGTGTGTGTGTGTGTGTGTGTGTGTGTGTGTGTGTGTGTGTGTGTGTGTGTGTGTGTGTGTGTGTGTGAGTGCGTGCGTGCGTCTGTGTGTCTGTGTGTGTGTGTGTGTGCGTGTGTGTGCGTGTGTGTGTGTGCGTGTGCGTGTGCGTGTGTGTGTGTGTGTGTGTGTGTGTTTGTTTGTGTGATTGTGGGTCTGGATATGTGTTTTTGTGTGTGTTTTGGTTTTCAGTGTATAATTGTGTCTGTGTGTGTGTGTGTGTGTGTGTGTGTGTGTGTGTGTGTGTGTGTGTGTGTGTGTGTGTGTGTATGTGTGTGTGTGTGTTTGTTTGTGTGTGACTGTGTGTGTCTGAAAATGTGTTTTTGTGTGTGTTTTAGTTTTCGTGTATAATTGTGTGTGTGTGTGTGTGTGTGTGTGTGTGTGTGTGTGTGTGTGTGTGTGTGTGTGTGTGTGTGTGTGTGTGTGTGTGTGTGTGTGTGTGTTTATGTCTGTGGATGTCTGTGTGTATTTGAGTGTGTGAGCATCTGTGTGCGTTTTGACGGTGTGAGCGTGTATATGTGAGCGTGTGCCAGAGGAAGGCCGGCCTATGCAGCCCTGTAAGCCTCTCAGGTTGATGTGTTTCAAACAGGATTCAACAACCAAATATTCTTCACAGAACCTATCATCTTCAAAACAGTCCTTGAAATTGGTGTAAACGCATATCAGAAATAAGACAGTTTGTGTCGATGAAACATATTTGTCTTTCTGTGTGTTTGTGTGTGAGTGTTTGTGTGCGTGTATGTGTGTGCTATGCTGAAAGCCTAATAGGAGTGAGCTTAACTCAACAGTCTTGTTACATATCTGATTACTGGGGGCCCAGTCATTTTCTTGCCTTAAATAAGGAAGAAATTGGAGAGGATGAATGAAATTTGGCTGTCATATTGCAATGGTGGTGCAGCAGGGGGAGATTATGTATTTCACGTAATCGTTCATCATTTTCCAACCAGTGTTCAGGCTTAGCATAATGGAATTGGTAAACTGGTTTAAATCGGAACGTGAGGACGGACTATCAGGCCGAACATGAGGGTCCTGGGTAATGTCTACACACCCAGCAGAATATATTTTTACCACTGAGGGATACACACCAATAGTGAGCACACCGTACACATACACACGCACACTCACACACACACCAAAACACACAGACACACACACGTAAACACACACATACTCTCTCCAACTTACACACTCATACATAGGTACTAAAACACACACACACACACACACACACACACACACACACACACACACACACACACACACACACACACACACACACACACACACACACACACACACACACACACACACACACACACACAGACACACACACACACACACACACACACACACACACACACCCACACACACACACACACACACGCACGCTGTTGGTACACTTGAAAATAATAACTCAGTTAAGCATCACATATTGACATGAATAATTGGTTTGTCTGTATTTAATTGTATTTAAATGGCGGTTTGAGGTGCTCCCAAAAAATAAATGGTTCCATATGTTCAATATTGTTTGTTTCAGCATTAATTTGTGTGTGATACACTATTATTCCATGTGCAGATACCACACATCAACTAACGTTAATGAATGTAACAACAATAGATACAACACAATTATTCAAGAAATTAATTTGTGTTTTTGCCTTTCGTGTTTTCCTTTCTCCAAAAATATCAAAACCTCATAAACAGTTACCTTAGTTTACAGATGTGGGAATGTGGGACATTATCTCTTATGACTTCTTTGTTATGACACACACTTATATCTATGATATGCTGAAGGCCCAGAGAGTGGTGGCCACTAAGCGTCACAGGGGCCCCTCTCAGTGCCAGGCTCTCAGTGCCTTTCATCTGTCACCCGTCACACACATATATACACCCGTCGCACACACACATATATATATATATATATATATATATATATATATATATAGTATTATAAGGAAGCATAACATGAATTCCACATTGGAATTGATATTATACTTTTCTGGACTCATGACAACTCCAAAATTCGAGTACTAAAATCAATAATATTAATAAATAACATTTGTTGCATATTATTAATTATTATTATTATGTTTACAAAAGATTCTGCAAACTGATGAAAAGCAGCTATTTTTGCTGATGTCCGCTGTTTTCTAATTAGACCCAGAGGCGTTTAATGAACTCAGATATAAATTGTATGTCCTTGGCAGAATTAGCATTGTATCGTCTCAAACAGGTATTTGACCTGAGTTAATTGCAGTGAGGAAAAAACAATTTGATCCTTTTCGGTATGGTTGTTTTGGGCTAGGTATGACTCGGATAATAATAAATGTTTAATACGTGGTTTATTCCAATAGAGACAAAGGGTAAACGAGCATGAAGTATCTCTCGAACACAGTTCAGTTTATATTGGAATCGGGCTGAATGGTAAATAGGCCACGCATGTTTTGATTGGCTTGGCTTGGGCGGAAATGGTTGAGCGGCCATGTTTGTAGTCTTTAACCTATCTACAAACTCATAAAAACGTATAGGGTGTTGTCCACTAAGTGGAGAAGAAACCATTCATTACTTGTACAAGCTTGAAACATTTGGTAAAAAATAAAGCATAGGATAAAACTATTTACATCAGCAGGTGGCGTCCAGCTGCACTATTTTAAGGACTTTTGAAAAAAGCACTAGAACTACTACTACTGAATGGGAAGGGAGCCAAGCACCTGCGCTCCCAGCATGCTTTGCGCATCCAATATGGAGGAACTGTCGGTGGAAGTCCGTGGCTCCAACGGGGCTTATTACAAGGTAAATACCGCCGTATCACAGCCAACTAGCACCAAATAGTGCATTACATTAGACTAAAGTTATAAATATTGGGCCGTGGTTCTGTATCGTGGCTGTTGGGTCAGGTGGAGCGGGCTGCTGCATGGCGACCACCGTTAGCTCTGTGGTTGTGGTTAGCGGGCTAGGCTAACCGGCTAGCTGCTCTCTCTGTCACCTGGAGACGGGCGGCTCTGGGTCTGAACACCAACACACCGTGTGGTTTAGATCATCTACCACACTGTCTGAATGGTGGTGGCTGTAGTGTGTCTCCTGGTGGGTGTTGGCCGGCCCAGCCCGGTGTTAGCAGGTAGTTTACAGCTCACTTGTTGTATCATGAGTGCAGCCCAAGTGAGGTAACGTTGAGATTGGTGTTACCTAAACCTGCTCAGATCGCTGTGGTCCTCGGGGCAAGTGCTACTCAATCATCTGCCTGAAGTCTTTATTAGTCTCTGATCGACTCAAACACTGTTACAGTCAATATCTTGGAACGCTTGAAACTTGGTAGTGGGTCGGCTATGGCCGTTTAATATCTGGTACTGCATCATGCTTAAGGTATGTGTGTGTGTGTGTGTGTGTGTGTGTGTGCCTGTGGGTGTGTGTGCGTCAGCTGCTCCTTGTCAATCCATAGCAGCTGCCATGTTAAAAAGGTTCAGTGATACCCTGAATTTCAGCGCTATTTCCAGCCCTGCTGTCCAGAGACACCCCACCATACCTCCTCACTCCTGCTTCCCTCGATCCACCATTCCTTACATGTCCTGCTCACATTGTTCTCCCTTCCTTCGTCTCCTTTTCATATAACTGCACCCAGAGCTCCAGAACTTAATGGTATCTTCCTGTTACATGAATGCTGATGGCCTCCCCCTTCCACCATGTAGCAGTCAGAATGTCCAAGTTGCTATAGATAGGGGTGTGTGTGTGTGTGTGTGTGTGTGTGTGTGTGTGTGTGTGTGTGTGTGTGTGTGTGTGTGTGTGTGTGTGTGTGTGTGTGTGTGTGTGTGTGTGTGTGTGTGCACTCTTTGGAATGCTCTGTTCCACTTAAGAGTGCTAGTGACATGCCACTCCTGCTTCAATGGCAAAGATCACCTTAAAATGAGTGTTCTTTGATTCGTGTATTTTTTGAGTGCCTGGCTTCAAATAAATCGTTTTGACAATAAACTTGAAGCAGCTAAGAGGCTACCTTTTGCTAATCCTTTTCATTTGCATGCAACTTTTTTGGTCGTTGCAGCTGTTGATGTACGGATAGCTAGAAAGAATTATCTATATCACAGACAGTATTATTAGCTCCATAACCTATATGCTTACAGGAAAGCTGGCTCACTGTGATGTGAAGCATTTATTTTTGTATTAGCATTAAATCTGTTGTGTTAGATAACCATTGCTTACACCAGTCTTTCACACCATTTTGTCCTTTATTTCTTTATTTTTGTTGTATGCATAATTAATGTCACTGGAATCTATACATTTCCATTTAAGTAAAAGCCGTGTCTGTGCTTGCAGGGCTTTGTCCGAGATGTTCACGATGATTCCCTCAGCATTGCCTTCGAGAACAAGTAAGTTTATACCAAAACTGTGACATTGTCTACGACAGCACTGAGAAGTCAAGTGATGAGGTTCCTTGACATTTATTAATTGTATTTAATCCGTAAATGTAATAGTATTGGTCATATTACAACCCAATATCTAGGCCCTATGCTGGTATGGAATATTTGAGATATATTGTAAGCAGGCCAAACACGTAAGAAAATGGCAAAGAAAAAGCAGATGCAAGTGATCAAACAAGTTTATGTTTTTCCCTGTGATCAGACTGGACCAACTCCTTGTTTAACCTTCCATATTTCCGTGTGGTTAGTTGCATTGGCCATGTTGCTGGCTCCAAAATAAAAATAGCCAATACAAATGCACCACTTCTGCTACTGATTGTTGAAACTGATCAAGTTACCGTCATTAACACAGAGAGTTTGATCTGTTTCAAATTAAACATGCCAAAGAAAAACAATTTGCTATGGTTCTCAATGTTCAGCTGGCAGCCGGAACGCCAGGTGCCCTTCGATGACATCAGGATGCCGCCCCCCAGCGACGCTCCGAAGGAGATCGGAGAGGGGGAGGAGGTGGAGGTGAGTGAGCACAGGTCAAACAGAGGTGGAACATCTGGAGGTCAGGAGGTCCTGCATCCAAGGTCCCATCTGGCAAATCTAGAAAGTCAGCTCACAATATTGTGGAGGACACCTACTGAGGAACGAGATGTTCCACCTCTGCCCTCGCATTGTCTTCTTCACCTGGCTCCCTACACATTGTCTCTTTCTGTGTCCTCCCAGATCTTCTCCAGAGCCAATGATCAGGAGCCCTGTGGATGGTGGTTGGCCAAAGTCCGCATGATGAAGGGCGATGTAAGGAGCTCTGCTGAGACGCAAACAACAGCAACAAACAAAACAACACTGGATTACAGAGGGATCTTATTTAGAGTTCTGTGTTCAGTGTATATTAAGCAGCAAGCATCGACTACATCCTCACCAATTTATTAACAGCCTTTGGAACCGAATCTTAAGTTGCCGGTTGGTTAACTTGTATTTGTCCTGTAAAGAATCTCTGTTTAGACATTGTTTGACTATCTGCTCGGTTTGGTCAGTTTGTAGTTGAACTGTGCACGAGTTGGCTGTAATCGTTTGATTAAGCTGTCGTTTGAAACTGATGATTTGGTATTCTCCCAATGTTAAAAACTGTACCAGGAATTATAGACCGGTTGGATCATAACTTTTTGTAAAATGAAATCCCTGGATCAGTTAATTTCCTTCTGACAGGATGTCTGTTATTTACCCCTGGGACCCGTTGCTTGTGTTCTCCAGTTCTACGTGATTGAGTACGCTGCCTGCGACGCCACCTACAACGAGATCGTGACCTTTGAGCGCCTGCGTCCCATCAACCCCAACAAGGCACTCACCAAGAACTCCTTCTACAAGTGCACCGTGCCTGTTCCTCAGGATCTGCAAGAGGCGTATGTACAACAGCCAAACATGTACTGCTGCAAAACACTTAACAACGTCTCATACTATTGATATTGACAAGGAGTCATCTGTATAAAGGCATAGGTGTCACAGTGTTGCCTATGTTGTGGGAGTCACGCGCTGTGTATTGGGTCCGTGTTAAGGAACAGTTCTCTCGTTTTTTCTAGGTGCCAGAATGAGCAGGCCCATAAGGACTTTAAGAAAGCTGTCGGAGCCTATTGCATCTTCTACTGCCCTGAGACCAGCCAACTCGTTGTCATGGTAACGTCCCGCCTCCTTATATAATGTCTGATTCGAGACGGCCATCCTCATTAAGCCGTTTTAGTGTCTTTCAATTGCGTTAAAAGATCTCCTATTATGCTACTTTTCTGGTCTTAATTTCTTATTAATGGCTCCTATAGAGCAACCTGACACGAATCACAGCACAAAATACAATGTTAGATTTTCGGGAAACTCTTCCTCTCATCCGGGCGCTTTCAGCATTCTCCGTCGACACTCGGCTTCGTCCTTCTCCACCCCCTCACCCCCCTCCTGCCAACCCCACTCCGTTGTGATTGGTTACCGTCCGGAAGAGCATGTTGCAGCATTTCCATACATGGAAAATCCGGATTGTTCTACGTAGATAAATCCTGGAAATTTGAACGAGTGAATGGCGACGGGCGCCCCTAGTGTTTAGCGCTCTGCACAGCCCCCCCAGACGGTCAGCAGGGAACACGTCTAGATGCATATACGTCATTATTTGACCCTTTAGTACGGTTAAACATGACTAGATCATTATAACAACGTTTATAGGTCATAAAAGTCTAAAAAGCCTAATAGGCGGTCTCTGACCCCCGATGTGCTGTGGCCCGCTGTGTGCAGTCCAACAACGAGTCGACGGTGAAGCGCGTCTCCCTGCTGAGCGACATGCACCTGCGCAGCATCAGGACCAAGCTGCTGCTGATGTCACGCAACCAGGAGGCCACCAAGCACCTCGAGGTCAGTACGTAGCCCCGCATGGCCCCCGTTGACCTTGGCTTCTCTTCGGATCGCGGGCTCCAGTTGCCACTATCAGCAGACCTACACCTTACTGGGTGTTTGCTGGTACTTATGTTTTGGGAATTGTCTATGTCGCTCTTATGGTTGTAGAGTACTTGCAGTATTTTTTCCTTTTCCATTAGTTCTCGAAACTGTTGACACTTGGTGCGTTCACCGCTTCCGATGGTAGGTTGTTCCCTGTGTTGGTCACTCTCAAGCTGAACAAGTTCTTCCTTAGTTGAGTTTTGGGTCTTAGGGTCGTTAGTTTGTTCTGGTGCCCGCTGGACGTTTGGCTGCAGCAGCACTCAGTCGGCACCACGGCAGCGATGGAGGATGCGGTACTCACTGTGGGTGTAGGGGGATGTGTAAAGCTGGAGTGGTTGTGTTTGTTCCCCAGAGCTCCAAGCAGCTGGCCTCCTCCTTCCAGGAAGAGTTTACTGTGAGGACGGATTTGATGGGGCTGGCCATCGGTAGCCATGGCAGCAACATCCAGCAGGCGCGTAAAATACCGGGCGTCACGGCGATCGAGCTGGACGAGGAGACGGGGACGTTCAGGATCTATGGAGAGGTCGGTACCTGTTGAGTGCTCAGACTCTGTGTTCCCATAGCGACGCTGCAATGAGATGCAGCATGCAGATAAGAAACACAATGACAAATTATGTAAAATAGTATTTGTTTTATTTTATCCATGCATCATAGGTGCCCCCAACTCCACCCCCCTCCATTGCTTTATTTTGATTGCTGAAATAATGTGGAAAGTTATAAATCTGGTTTATAGAAGAATAAAGAAAATGCATGATGATGAAGGTGGCTTTAGCTCATGAATGGCTTTAGACTAAATGTAGGGTCTTAAAGTTAACCAAGCGACTCAATATAAAAAGAACATTTACCTGATAACTTAGCAGGTGGTGAGTGGACAGCAGATCAGCTTCCAACACGGGGTTAACCTGCTCACATTTACGGACAACTAGATGCGTCCTCAGACCGACTAGGCGGTATGCTCGACCACCAGGAGCCTGACTCTGGTGTTTCTTTCAGACGGCAGAGGCGGTGAAGAAGGCCAGGAACATCTTGGAGTTCCTGGAGGATTCTGTCCAGGTGCCAAGGAACCTCGTGGGTAGGTTGACACGGAGACACGACTGAAGCTCTCGCCGTCTTTGACTGGGCTAGAACCTGACCCTTATTTTAACGTCCCCAGTTCTCAGAATTACTTATAATTTGTTTCAGTCGTCAATAATTAATCAGAGTATCAACAGTGAATTTTGATAGCCCCATCCCGAGCCAATCGGGAGTAATGTACACCCCGAGTGTTGTGGTTGGTCCAGCTCCCGCCAGGGCTTGAACATAAATCTGTCGTCTGTCTACAGGGAAGGTGATTGGTAAGAACGGTAAGGTGATCCAGGAGATTGTGGACAAGTCTGGCGTGGTTCGGGTCAGGATCGAGGGCGACAACGACAACAAACAGCCACGGCAGGAAGTAAGCATCAACTGCTGGGCTACTGTACGCGACTGTTATTACATCTACCAAGTACTGTCTGTCTAGTGTTTATACAGAGCCAGTGCCAGACGTCTAAAGCCATTCTTCTATATAGGATTAAATAATATGCAGACCAGCGGTTTCGGCTGTTTTCAACACTTATTATAGTATGGTTTTATAACATACAAAGAAATGTGAAAGTTTAAACAAGCTAGTTGATCTAGAAAGGACATGTTTATAGAGACCCCAATGTCCCCTAACAGTGTCATGGGGATCCGGCCCTTGGCGCCGTGCTAATCAAGTCTGTTGTGCTTGTGTGTGTTGCCGACACAGGGAATGGTTCCCTTCACCTTCGTAGGAACCAAGGAGAACATCGGCAACGTTCAGGTTCTGCTGGAGTACCATATCTCCTACCTCAACGTAAGGAGGTCCACCGGGGGTTCGCCTCGTGTCGTGATAGCGATCGATCAGCGCCACTGGCAGTAACCACGGGCTCAGACGCGTGTCTGAGCAAATCAGTTTCAGCCCGCTAATGATATGCATGTCTCCTGGCATTCAGCTGACATTTAGCTCCACGCTACTCTGCAAAGGTCTGCTGCACATCTCTTCTGAGATAATCACTGCATGGGAAAGGGAAACCAAGTTAACCTGGTGCTCTGCCTTTTGACAACTTTAAACTGTGTTTACACAGGAAAACACCCGATTTACACTCTCGCAACACCGGACGGCTTTAGTTGTGCATGCAGTCGTGTGTCAGAAGAAGCATTCTGCTGAATCCGTTAGGGTCACTTGTTTACCAAAGGCAATAGTGGCATGGATGAGAATTGTACCGGACTCATGTCCGCCTCCTCACTGGCTGCTCCTCCTCCTCCTCCTCCTCCTCTTCCTTCACCACCCCCCCCCCCTCCTCCTCCCTCCTCTTCCTCCTCCTCCTCCTCCTCCTCCTCCTCCTCCTCCCTCCTCCCTCCTCCTCCCCCCCCCCCCCCCCCTCCTCCTCCCTCCTCTTCCTCCTCCTCCTCCCCTCCTCCTCCTCCCCCCCCCCCCCCCCCCCCCCTCCTCCTCCCTCCCCCCCCTGCAGGAGGTGGAGGAGCTGCGTCTGGAGCGGCTGCACATCGACGAGCAGCTCCGGGCGGTGACCCAGGGCCACCGCGCCTCGGACCGGCCCTCGGACCGGGAGCGCGGCGGGGAGCGCGGCGGGGAGAGGGGCGGCTACGGCCAGGAGGGCGGCGCTCCCGGCCCCGGCTCCTCCCTGCACAACAGCCGCTCCTACACGGGGCGGGGCCGCGGACGCAGGGGCCCCAACCAGACCTCTGGATACGGTAGGGCCCCCAGGGTGACACGCCTCCACAAGCCCCTTTGGGTTAGACCAATGAGAATGGGGGATTACACAAATGGAGGCGATCCGCCAGAGGAAAGTGAACAGCCATGTCGTTGGCAAAGGCTCATTTATTTATATCCCATAATTCTTATTTATGGGAAGCAGAATTGACTGGTGATGGTCCATGTCGATGTATCTGAACTACGTTGTATGGTGCCCCTCCAGGAACCAACTCGGAGCAGTCCAACGCCTCGGAGACGGATTCAGAGCGCAAAGACGAGCTGAGCGACTGGTCCCTGGCCGGGGAGGACCAGGACAGGTACGGCTCTCTGGGTCCCACCGACGGACCGCTGCAACGGAGGGCCTGCTCCAGCTTTTAGGGCTGGAAGCCTTGCAGTCTTTTATAGAAATGAATAATTCAACTTGGTTGTGCTGACTGAGCTCCCGCTGTCCACAGGGAGCGGGGCCAGCGGCCCCAGAGGGACAGCCGCAGGAGGCCAGGGGCCGGACGGGGCGCCCGGGGGGGCCCTGGGGGCCGCGGGGGTCCGGGAGGCCGCGGGAGAGGAGGATACGGGAACAGCTCTGGTAAAGCGTTTGACTCGATGCACGTACACGTTATGAGACGCCCGCTACTGAAGGCCGTGAGTAAACCCTGGGTGTGTTCACGACAGCTGGGCGGGGAGACTACGACGATAACGTTGGTTACGGCGCCCTGGAGGCCAACACGGAGACGGACCAGACGGCCGACACGGACGCCAGCGAGTCCAACCTGCCCGCCAACCGCCGGCGTCGCTCCCGGCGACGCCGCACGGACGAGGACACCACGGTGATGGACGGCATGAGCGAATCGGACAACGCCTCCATGAGCGAGAACGGCATAGGTAAGAGGGGGGCCTGGGGGGAACACACAGGACACCCACGAGACACCCAGGGGACACCCAGGGGACACCCACAGGACACCCACAGGACACCCACAGGACACCCACGAGACACCCACAGGACACCCACAGGACACCCACGAGGCACCCACGGGACAGCCACGGGACACCCACGAGACACCCGCAGGACACCCACGAGACACCCACGGGACACCCACGAGACACCCACGAGACACCCACAGGAAACCCGCGGGACACCCACGGGACACCCACGAGACACCCACAGGACACCCACGGGACACCCACGGGACGCCCCGAGACACCACGAGACACCCACAGTACACATGACAATGAACAGTAGACGTCCGTGAAAGGACCAACTCTACTTGATTGTGCCTGTTGGGAACCTTGCACTGTGATAATCCCCAAAGCTTTCTATGCTATGATGAGCGAGAGTAACACAGGGATCACTGAAAAAAAACAAAAAAACACCACAGACTCTGTAAGACCCCCCCCCCCCCCCCCCTCTCTCTGACCACGCCCGCCCCCAGATGACCCAGAGGTTAAACCTCAGCGTCGTAACCGCAGCCGCCGCCGCCGGGACCGCCTGCCCGACGCCAGGCAGCCAGGTAACCACGGCAACCGTCAAATCATTCCCCCCCCCACCCCCCCGGGACAGCTGATCCACGTCTAACGGCTTGGCAGTGTGGTGGTTCCGGTTCCCCCCCTAACCCACGATGAAGAGCCCTGAGTGGTCTGCTGCTGCACGCTCTGCCCTCTGCTCCGCCTTAAAGACATTAACCTCTGATCAACTAACCGGGCCTCAGTGGAACCGCCGTGTGACACCACGGTTACACCTGCAGAATGACGTCAAGATGCGCCAGCGTGTCAAATAAGAACGCTTTAATAATGATTAGGTTCATTGTTGGTTATTGGTGTTGGGTAGAAGTTACCTGGTTAATGTGGCATTAACTGTTCGGAGCTGCCATTGGTGGAGATGATTTACAAGGGGGCTTATGCGGGTTTTAGTTCCCAGCAGCGGGAATCTTTGGTGCTATCTCTGTTTCAACATGCTCTGCTTCAACTCAATCAGCCATGCTTGCCAACATCGAGACAGCCAACGCTTCGAATGAGAATCTGCAGGAACGGGCTTCACATGGCCCAACGCCTTCAGGACAGCGAGCTGGTTTCTGTACGACCCCTGAGGGATTCCTCAGAGTATTCATGTTCTAATTGACTCACTGCGTTCTCATTACATTTTCAGACTTGAGTCCATTGAGTGCGCAGAGCAGGGCTGATACATTTTCCTTCACGAGTTCACTGCGCTGCTTCATGAGCTTAGTAGTAGCAGTTAAAGGAGATCCAGAACAGAGTAGTGCTATGAATCGATCCTGGTCCAAATCTTCACCCAAACACACAGTTCTCAAAACCTAGGATAGTGTTTTTTTTGATAGTGGGAAGTGACTAGCTCAAACAGTGTTTCCTTCTCATATTATTTGAATATATTTCCAAGGTTTTTTCTTATTAATTCTCAGTGATTGAATATGCATTTATAAAGCCAAAGTGCAACCTGGCCTGATTCCCTCAACAGGCCTCTTTTGTTCATCACAGCATTAGAGGATTTTCCCTTTTTTTATAACTTTAAATCTGTCCACCTTGCAATCCTGCACTTTTAGCATGACTAATAATAGAGGCACTACGAGGGTGTAAAGCTTGCTACACGCTAACCATCAATCATCTCTCGCCACCTGCTTTTGGGTTATATGATCGCGGGGATTCAGTAGGAACCCAATGTTCTCTGTTAAATACAACCTCTCTCTCTCTGTCCCCAAGCCGTGACAGTGGCGGACTACATCTCACGGGCCGACTCTGAGAGCCGACAGAATGCAGCGAGCATGGACACCAAGAATAACAAGAAGGAAGTGGTCGGTACACGCATGGATTAAGTTTGTAGTACACTGTAAATAGTTTGACTTTAAACTGTCGTCAATCCCCCTGTAATGACAGAATAAGCCATTGTGCACAAGTTGATTTGAGTTACTCATCAATGATGGTGGATGTCATTTTCTTATTCAAATAACAAGACTGAAATTAGTTAAACGCCTCCATGTATTCGCCTCTATTGTAACGTAAATTTCATTATACTTTTTATGGGTTTTTTTCTTGATAAAAAGTAGCATGATTATAATGTGTACATCTTACTTTTGCATTTCACTTCTTACACAAGTATTATAATATGTAAAGCTTATGTTTTTAAAGTTTCCTTTAAAGTCTTAAAGTGCCTACGCAAATTTCCCCCTGGGTTCAAATCAAGTGTTTTGATTGATATGTTTGACCTGTCACTCAGGTTCATGTGGATGACATCGCTGAGAATAGCCCGCCCACTGCCCCGAAAACCAACAGCACTCCCAGCAAGAAAGCCGACGGTGACCAGGGCGCCAGCGACAAGACTCGGTCGCCAAAGTCTTCCACAGAGAGGCCGGCCAAAGCCTCCCTCCAGGGTGAACCCAACACACAGGCCACCGTCAACGGAGTCTCCTAATTAGACGCAATAACCAAGAAAATGGGATAAGGGTCATTTCTGTTAAAATGCTCAATACTCAAATGGCCTCAAAGGTGGAGTGGAACACACCACGTCCATTTTTACTTTTTCACCTTTGTTTGAAATATTTGAACCCCCAGTACAGTTCTCGATATCCCAGACGGGCTCTCTGATAATTTTATCACTGTTTTTACTATAGGTCTTCATGTACGAGCTTGCCAAAGATAGTCAAACATACAAACTCACAGATATCTCTATGAACTGCACTTTTCATTCTCCCTCTCTCTGAGTATCTTTGCAGGCGAGGCGGGACTGAAGACGAGACAAAAAATAGACAAACAATATTGAAATAATTCTGACCGGATTTCAGTCCAAACCATGCTGTGGTCACCAAGGCTGTACTCGTCACTGTTCCCATGTCAAATTCAACTCCTAAATGATCCATTCGGCCCGAAACACAACCACAGCATGTCTGTGTTTACTGGAAACCTGGTCAGAGTATGTCCAACGTACAAGTGATCAGCTGTCGTGCCTTGAGTGTAGATTCAACATGTCGTTGCCTGGCTACATATAAAAGTACCCTCTGAGATCTCTCTTTTTCATTAGCCCTGGTCTGGCCTGCCAGCATGGAAACTGTTTATATGTCCTTAAACGCCATCCCCACCCTCTGCGAGCAGGCTGGGGCTAATGCAGAAGGGACCTCAGTGGCCTATCGCTTTCAAATCAGATCTCTTTCAAATCAGGTTCTATCTCTTATATCTATCAGTTGAGTTGAGGGGTGATGTTAGCTGCTTTGTTTCCTTTATTTCAATATGCAACTGCTTTTCCGTCATAGGAGGAAATGTTATGTACTATGTGTCTGGAAAATGAGTAGAAGAGTTCTTTCTTTGCACTGAATTGTTACTTCTTTTTGTTTGTTTTTTGAAATAACCGTGGTGTTAGTGCGTCGAACTGGCATGTTAATGTTGTTTTTTTACACACTGATGTAGCTGCCAGGGCTGGGTTCCTTATGACATCTTGACGCTGAGCTGCAGGTGGATTTGTTCTGGTTGAACGAAGGGAAGGCGATGTGGATAAGGGCTATAGACCCTCATCTAACCTTCAGAAGTCTCTTAACTTGTGCAATGCAAAGACTTATTTTTCTTTTAAGTAACAGGGTCTGTACCACATGTTCTCTGCCCCTTACCTTAAAGATGGTTTATACTTTCTGTTCGTTCTGAGCCCGTTACGGGCAGTGGGAATATACGTCCCTGGTGTTTAAAGATGCTTCTGGGAACCACGCCCAGATCAGGATGTCATTTTCATGGTTCTTCCACAGACTGGACATGGTCATGACTGTTTCACTAAAGATTTATTTATTTAAAGGAAAAACAAAACAAAAAAACATGCAGTATTTAAGTTAGTGAGGCTGTCTTCTTCTTGACACTAAAACTGGCGTTAATAAGCTTGTTTATTTTAAGATGGATGACAATTTGGACTACTGAGTGTTGTGTGGCTCCCCAGGTGGTTCCTTTTTGTGGGCGACTACAGTACTTTCTTGTTTTGTTTTTTAAGAATCATTCTGGTTGGTTGATGTGCAATATGTTTTGTATGCAGGTAGTTCTTAAATAAACATGATCTTCCCTCAAGATCTAAAAAAAAAAGTCAAATTGACATGACTTGCATATGCATCTGCGTTGAATCATTCTTTGGCAACTGGTCATAAGTGTTTGTTGAATGCTAGGCACCAACATAATCATTTAAAGAAACAATATAATTTGTCAGAAAATGTTTAATGCATCTCATTTTTACAGGGTAAGGTTAAGTCCAGTGGACTCCCAAATACCATTTGTACCTTGATTTCAATTTCATAGGGCTATGATCGAAGTAAAGCCATCTGAACATATAACAAGTATACAAGCATTTAAGGAATCAAAACCAAACTTCTCAGGTGGATAATTGTATAGGCTAAAACAGGGGCATCACAAATAGTTTAAGACAAATATTTTGTACAGCACATAGCGTACTCTGTTTCCTGGCAAGGTGAATATACAGAGTAGACAATTATTGTCAATGTGACAAAACAAAACCCAGACACTTGTTTATTTTTGCCCATCCATCAGATCCTTTGCTTCATTTATCTTGGCGGCGAGGTATGGAGATCCACCTGAAGGAGCAAGGACAGGTCAAGTTCAAAAGAGAGATACGCAACTACACTGGAACCACATTGAAACTTCTGTTTGCATGACCAGAGAGCCATCATAAGAGACCTACAGCTCAAACACCTATCCATGCAGCAAGGACTTCTCATGCTAAGGTTGTGCAACTGGTCTCTGGGCCCACCACTATATACACATATTGCCAGTGAAAAGAGTTGTATTTAGGATTTATAAAGTTAAAGCAGCCTTATCAATTGAAACAACCAAACATGTCTGCAATAGGAGTTGTGTGCCAGGAATGACATCGGCAGCCATGCTTTGCATGGCTAAATCTGCATACATCGTTAATGTAGGTATGTCATGAGAAGGTATCACCTATACGCTGCATAACAGACAGACTAACGTGTTTGCCCAGACAGTCTCTCTATCTGGCACAGATTGTAGGATTGGATGAATTTATAGGAGCAGTCTGATGACAAATTACCTCTGTCTGGGTGGTTTAGAATCATCATTTTTCTGTGGGCTTCTCGGATCTTATTCCTATTTGCTGTTGGGCTGCAATATAAAAGCAAACAAACATAACAATCAGGTTATATCATCTGTCATATTCGATGGTCTGAAAATGTCAAAAAGTGGCCACGCACCTGACACCTAAAACCAGCGCCGCCTCTCTCTTGGTCATCTTTGGGTCGAACCCTCCCCGGTAGTACCCATTTCCAAAAGCCTGCAATGCATACACAGTACACACACCCTTTGTCGCAACTGGTGGAAGTACCAAATTAAACGCATACTGTAGTAGTCTTTACCCCTTTGGAGCCACGCCACACCTCATTTCAAACAATAATCTACATTAGATACTTCAGGCGTTTGCTTTGAAGTCTGAACATGTAATTATTTCTTACCGATTTGGGGATGTTCTGTAGGGCTTGTTTCATCTGAGGCTCCATGTGTTTTGCTGCTTGCAACACATAACGTCCTGAAAAGATAAAGAAAACAAACAAATAGGTTTTAAACGTACTACTGATATATTGTATATGATTACCATAAATAGTCAGTTCATGTATGTGAAACAGAATTAAGACAAATACAAGTGAGCTGTTGTACACACATGCAGGACGTTTCTCTAATCAATATGCGTGTGGATCTATCACATCTCTGTAACTAGTACCGTCGTGTCCTCCTGGTCTTGAGAGACAATAACATGATAGTATACACATTTTATTAAAAAGTGCTAATAACAGAAAATTCTTACCTGCAAACCCTGCCGCTGCTAGAGCCAATCCCGCCACCACGGCGGAGCTCGCCTGAAGAGAACATCATAAGACCATCAGAGACAGGAGAACATCACGTCAGAAGACCATCATAAGACAGGAGACCATCAGAGACAGGAGAAGATCACATCAGAAGACAGGAGAACCTCGCATTATGAAGGACATGTGTGTTGGTAGCTTTCAGATGGTGAATGATCACCCCCTACTATCAGTTAGGCTTCGGTTATTCCCACAACATGTGGGGTGAACGTGTAACCGTGTTAATCGTTTGTAAACATACTCATGGTGTGATGTTAATGACAACAGATACAAGGTCAGTGATCAAAACACCAGCTAGCATCAGCTAGCTCGTCAGCTAACTCCACCAAAAAGAGTCGCAGTCACAGGAGAAACAATCGGCCACAGAACGCGGTCCACTCACCATGCTGATGTTATGTTGAGTTGATGTTACGATCGATTACCAGAACGTCCCACCATGTGTCTTCGTACTATTGTCACAATTGACCTCTCATGCTGACAACTCGTGTCGTCATGCATCTGCCGTAAATCCGAATCAATTGTCGTAAGGGCGCCGAGACGCAATCTGGTGGAGCAGCAGCCGGGGGCGGGGCCTGTGGCTGATTGGCAGCCAGCTGCGGTGCCGGGGGCGGGGCCTGTCGCTTGGCAGCTCGGCGGTTTCGACTTTTCTTTCCACGTTTTTCGACATTTTGTAAGTCGAAAAAGGTTTGTTACATTTTAACGTACATTTTTATTTTATTTGTATATACACGCATGTTATATGTACATTGTCACAATTGAGAGTTTCACACTCTTTATAACCAAGGCTAAAACACTGGCAGTTTGCGAATGAGTGGGGTTATAAGTGGCTGTGCTTTCTTTAATATAGGTTGTTTCCCTGCTTGATAACTAGAAGTAGGTTTCCAGTCTTTCGGGGAAAGTTGGTATCTAAAATGAAACTGTTGCGATACAACTGCACACCGTTGTCAACAGCAAACTATATTAACAGTGAAGTAAACCGCTAGCGATAGATATATGATATGGATACCACTATGCAGTAAGATACGGAGGCCCCTAAGGGTCATGGTAGGGAATTTTCAATAACTCATAAGATAAAAGTTGCTCAAAACAAATTATGCCTTAACCGTATTAAGGTAGACAACAAGCTGCAACCTAATTAGCCCCAAAACGAACTACCTCCACCCCAGCCCCATTCTTCGACCCAGGCCACACTACCTCCACGCCCAGCACCACTTACTCTACCTAGGCTTCGCTACACCCATACCCTGCCCTACTACCGGTGTGTGGGGGGGGGGGGGGGGGGGGGGGGGGGGGTTTGTAGGGAAGCTGCGTGGTAGTGCAGGGCTGGGGGTGTTAGTACTGTCTGTAGCCTGGGCGGTAGTTCAGGTCTGGGGGTGTTAGTACTGTCTGTAGCCTGGGGGGTAGTTCAGGTCTGGGGGTGTTAGTACTGTCTGTAGCCTGGGGGGTAGTTCAGGTCTGGGGGTGTTAGTACTGTCTGTAGCCTGGGGGGTAGTTCAGGGCTGGGGGTGTTAGTACTGTCTGTAGCCTGGGGGGTAGTTCAGGTCTGGGGGTGTTAGTACTGTCTGTAGCCTGGGGGGTAGTTCAGGTCTGGGGGTGTTAGTACTGTCTGTAGCCTGGGCGGTAGTTCAGGGCTGGGGGTGTTAGTACTGTCTGTAGCCTGGGGGGTAGTTCAGGGCTGGGGGTGTTAGTACTGTCTGTAGCCTGGGCGGTAGTTCAGGTCTGGGGGTGTTAGTACTGTCTGTAGCCTGGGGGGTAGTTCAGGTCTGGGGGTGTTAGTACTGTCTGTAGCCTGGGGGGTAGTTCAGGTCTGGGGGTGTTAGTACTGTCTGTAGCCTGGGGGGTAGTTCAGGGCTGGGGGTGTTAGTACTGTCTGTAGCCTGGGGGGTAGTTCAGGTCTGGGGGTGTTAGTACTGTCTGTAGCCTGGGGGGTAGTTCAGGTCTGGGGGTGTTAGTACTGTCTGTAGCCTGGGCGGTAGTTCAGGGCTGGGGGTGTTAGTACTGTCTGTAGCCTGGGGGGTAGTTCAGGGCTGGGGGTGTTAGTACTGTCTGTAGCCTGGGGGGTAGTTCAGGGCTGGGGGTGTTAGTACTCTCTGTAGCCTGGGGGGTAGTTCAGGTCTGGGGGTGTTAGTACTGTCTGTAGCCTGGGCGGTAGTTCAGGTCTGGGGGTGTTAGTACTGTCTGTAGCCTGGGCGGTAGTTCAGGTCTGGGGGTGTTAGTACTGTCTGTAGCCTGGGCGGTAGTTCAGGTCTGGGGGTGTTAGTACTGTCTGTAGCCTGGGGGGTAGTTCAGGTCTGGGGGTGTTAGTACTGTCTGTAGCCTGGGCGGTAGTTCAGGTCTGGGGGTGTTAGTACTGTCTGTAGCCTGGGGGGTAGTTCAGGTCTGGGGGTGTTAGTACTGTCTGTAGCCTGGGCGGTAGTTCAGGGCTGGGGGTGTTAGTACTCTCTGTAGCCTGGGGGGTAGTTCAGGTCTGGGGGTGTTAGTACTGTCTGTAGCCTGGGCGGTAGTTCAGGGCTGGGGGGATGTACTGGGCTGGGGTTGATGTAGTGACTGTGGCCTTGGTTGTAGTTTGGCACTGGGGCACTTAACAGTTTCAGAGTGAAGTTAGTTCATATGTTATGCTAATATTGTGTGTGTTTGGACAACGTTTCGCAGATGAGTTTTGGATCAAGACAGAGGCAACGCAGAAGACTGGCGTGGGAACACAACACCTATTGAGAGGTAAGAGGGAACACAAACATATTGAGAAGTAACACAAAAGTACTGAGAGGGAACACAAACATACTGAGAGGGAAGTTAAAAGTAGGTAAGTAAAATCAGACCATGACAAAGAAATTCCAATCATGACTGTTATTATTGATGATATAGTTTACCACTATGGATGAATGACCAATATATAAAACAGATAGCGATAATCAGAGGTCTATGGATATAGTTTACTACCACTATGGATGCAGTGAGAAAACTGTGGAGAAATGTCAATAGGTTAGCTCCGCCATGTCCCTCAACGTGTACAGTAACCGTGGGGACCAAGACATAGAGATCCGACTATGATTTGTTAACTGATATATCTGCTGGCCACCCCTTTAAAAAATCAACCTAGGTTTGATTAGTTCTCACAAACAATTGGCTCCAGAATGTGTCGAATGACCTTAACTTAACAACCCTCAAACAACTGGAGACCCACTTCTAATGAGAACATCCACTTGACTGTGATTACTTACTTCTGTGGACATGACCTCCAATGATGTACATAAACCATACACCATACCATCCTTGTTCTCTGATTCCTAAACTTACCGGTACTCTTTACACATGCTTCATGAAGCTCGAATGACTTGTAGGACCGAAGCTTTGATTGTTTTCAGTCTCACTTCTCACTCAAGTTCCAAGTGTGTGTGCACCGAGCAGCGTCTGTCCACCGGCCGGACACTCACTCACGCCCGTGTTCTGTGACCACAGGGTGCTCTGGGGTGCTCTGGGGTGCTCTGGGGTGCTCTCCATGTACCGCCGGATGCCGGAACCTTTTCTGAGACTGACGGCTAGAATGTCCTGAGTCTCTGTGAACATCTGCAAGATGTGTGTGAGTGTGTGTGTGAGTGCGAGTGTGTTTGTGTGCGTCTCTATCTGCCAGGAGCGATTTGTTACACAACGGGACCTGCTGTGTGTGTTCTCTGCGGTTGGAACAGAGACGTGTGGCAGTAAACGCATCGGGACAGCAAAGGGCCTAATTATTGCCCCTATCATTTGCATAATTACAATGTTTTTCTGAGTCACGGGCAGTATAGACATTGTAAATTGTAGTGGACCTGTTGTCTTTCTTTAGCGAGAATCAGGTTTAAATGGAGAGACCCTTCTCTACTGTAGCCAGCAGCCAGCCAAGCGCAGGCAAGAGGTTCCAATCAGGCAGCCTCACAGCCTGGTTCATTCAATGGGATTTAAAAAGCCAACTGTGTGGTGAAATGAGAGTTTTGCCCCCCAAATCATATGGAATTACAGTGCTGGTTGTGTGTGTAAAGGGGACCAGTGGCAGGAACAAAAGCCCACAGGAAGCAGCTATTTCTGTGTGTTTTATTAACCCAACCAAGCAATTTAATTCTTTTGTTCGGGGGAGTTCTACTTCATTGATTAACAAAAGCTTGGATATAATTTTTTCAGCCTCTTTTGAAAAGCCTGAAATGTCAAGCCTTTTAAAGGAGATTATTCTGCCTGTGCACGATGAATAGAGCCCAGAGTAACCTTTTGTCTACAATTAAATATTCCAGCATAAATATAAAAGAAAATCAGAGATGGGGAAGATTGAGTCAGGAGAGATTGGAGAGGTAGATCCTCAGATAGTGGCAACAGCCCGGTTCTAATTAGATATGCCAGGCGGGCTCGGAGCAGTCACTCTCTGTAACACACTGAGAGAGGAGGCAGCCGGAGAGAGAGAGAGAGAGGGAGAAGGGGATCTATCTGCACATCTGTCTGTCCGGCGCGTCCTCTGGGCATCCTCAAAGGTATTTCACCAGACTTTTTTGTTTCGTTTTGTTGTCCGTTTCTATTTGTCTTCCTGGCGTCTTTTTTGTGTGTGATTATTTACTTTAGAAGAGGCACCTGAACGGCAGTGCCTTATGGGAATCAGCGTGAATACAGAGTGGAGAGTGGAGGGAAAAGTTGGGATGTTTGTGATTGTGGGACGTGATTAGCAGTGACAATGAATCCCTTCAGGGGCTTTGAGGTTTATTATTCAAACTCAGGATGCAGACGAATGGGATGCCTTGAGGATCAGGAAAAGGGGGAATATTGATTGTTGGATGTTTGCTGTTTAGTAGTAGAAGTTATAGGCTGGCATTGACAGTGACTGCTTCAGCTCAATGCTGTAATATTTTCATGTGTTAAAACATTACAAACTTTGAAGTTGTAGTACTTGTAGTTCTGGAGTAACGCTGCAAATGACACGTGTTTCCACAGATTGTTAAAGGTGAATTGTTGAACAGTTTGAACTTCAACAAATTGGCCACAGCTGGTAATCGTTGTCATTAAGGTTGCGTTGGAGATCGCTGTGACCTCTTGACCGACTCTGTGGATATTTGAAGCAGTCACTTGTGCGAGAGATATATCCTCCAATAGGAGCAGGGCTGATGGATTAGGGACATCACAATTCAGATATGGCTCATGCCACCTGCTCGATTTTTGTCCATGCGCTGTTTTCTCTCCGACAGCGAAGATGACACTTTCTGTATATTATTATTCATAACTAGAGTCGTATTAAGTGTTTATATTACAGACATGGCTTATACTTACGATAGCTGGTTTGTCATTTTTATCTTTGTCAAGCATAATTTGCAATACTATACTAAGCGTTCAATTTAACATCTGCTTGTGTAATTCTTCAAGACAGATGTTTGGGATATATCTGAAAGTGACACTATTGTGTTCTTCAAACTTGTTATGTCAAGTTTTACAAACCTCAACATAAAGTACCATGTTGTGGGTTGCTTTGCTCATAATCTTTATGGAAATAACAACGGGCAACATTGAATTTCCAAATAGTTTTTCCCCGAAGGACTTAGTGTCGTGACCTTGCATGTTAATTAACACGCCTTGAGTCTATGTATTATTTTATTCTGATTCTTCAAAAAGTACAGAAACAAAAACTATTCGCAATTATGGCAACTGCCATTGCCTCAATTTGCTTTGAAAGTACCTTATGTATGTTTCAACAATCTTGTAGATTTTGCTCTTAGCTTTTCTGTAAAAGTATTAAGGTACGATTGAGAGGACCAGTGCAGCATATGTATTTACAACATGCTCTGTTTCATAAGTAGAAAAATGAGCCATTTATTCAGAAGAAAATCGTTTTAATGAGTGCCATTAGATTAGTTTCAATGAAGTCTACAGTCGCAATATCACAAACCTCTGCAACTACTTTAAATGGAGGTTCATGTTGAGATAATAAAGTAAATGTATGATTCCCCTGAAGGAATGATTGCACGAGCAGCAGTGCATGAGGATTGTCTTCATAAAGGTTTAAAATATTGTTCAAAGGTTTTGACCAAGATAGTTCCAGTCCATAGTTCAACTCAGATAGGATAGCTAGGATGGAGCAACTCAGCAAACTCCAATGACTAAGAGCATCCAACAAGTGGATCTTAGAGACCTTTATTCAGAAGTCTCAGTATTAGACTAGTCCATATAATCCATGTAAAGCAATTGTGTTACAACTACAGTTGATCAATCGCAGACAGGTGACTATTTAAAGACAGTGATTTGTAGTTCAGGCTAGTGCTTCGAGGCTCAGTTGTTGCTCTGCCTTGGGCCCGTGCCCGCGGCTGGTTTCCACACCTTGATGGAGGACCAGAATGGTTCCTGACTGTCTCCTTGTCATCTTGTCTACTAGGCCTCCACAGACACAACTGGATCCATTGTCACAGAGTTGATGGATGTCTTAGGTCGGAGGAGATGGTCATTCTCAATTCAGTTATTTTTCTTGTTTAACATTTTTCTCATTTATCTCACTACGCAGTTAAATTAGTGTGCACTTTAATCAGTTTCTTAGCCTTGGTAGGGTACGTCAATCGGAAGACACAAATATATATATTTTAGGAGAGAAGTGCTTTCATTTACTTAGAAATAACATGTGTACTGTTTGATTAACTGATTGGTTTGGCAATAACACTTGCAGCAATATATAAGAATAAGGTATGTGATCTTTGACGAACCTCACCATAAAGTATCTTTTAGCATCTATGTGATGCGATGGTCCACTGCTACAATGCATCCCTCATGTATCGATATTTAAAAGCCTTCTGATGTTAAGCAAGCTTATGTTGACACTTGAAAAGCAAAAATGCAGTGGATGTACTGTAAATTGTTCAGAATCATAGAACATCTCCTGTATTCCTCACAGTTATCTTGTCTATAGCCTCCATCCTTTTGTTAACAATCTATCACAAACATTGCTGAAGAGGCTGAAGAAATGGGTCTTTAACCACTTGCTCTGTAGCCGCGCAGAGGGAGCAGTAACCTTAACCATTGTGGTTGTGGATTATGGAACACTATTATATATTATATGCTATGCTTCAGGGCCGTGCAGATATTGTTTCAGTCAGGTATCGCTAGTGGGATGTTCACAAGTCTCAAAAGGAACTGAGGGAAGGGATTTAGAAGGTTCCTATTGTTAAGGACACTATTTTGATGTTTGCTTGGATGTTGTTTCCACCTAAAAGAGGCCACGTGTCTTTTTGTATGCAGTATATACAGAAAGATACAAACCCCCACATTGTGTATTATTAGTTTTTATCGTTAGTATTTATGTCAGATTTCTATTTACTCCATTGCCATTGTTTTATGTGGAACTGGCAACTGATTCTAAATCACTTAAGATGTTGCCATTTATAAATGATTCCACATATTCCATAGAGCTCTCAACTCATTAACTTCTCTCCACTAACATGTTCCCTTAATTCACACTAGGCTCATTGTGTTTCCTTAATGCACTTATGAAGCAGTAAGGATGACCAGAAGGGATATAGCTAATTGAAATAAATCATGATGCCAAACTGATTTAAATCTTTACTTCGCTTATATGGCTGTACTTTTTATTTTGACTGAATTATAGTTAGGCTTGGGATATACAGGAATCACACCACACACACACACACACACACACACACACGCACACGCACATGCATAGAACATGCACGTATAATGTGAGATCATTTATGTCAGAGTGTCACTTCGAACTGTAACAGTTATTTTTGAAGACAGCTGCAGTTCTATGTTCTTCAGACAGAAAGTTGGATAGTCAGACAGACAGAAACGTAGCGGCCATCAGAAAAGTGTAATGCTTCAGAGTGGGATTGACAGAATGACTACCCACCTCTTGACAGAGCACTCGTATAAATCTGGCATAATGCTGATTTCTTAGTTTTCCCTAAGAAGCTTGCTAGCTTGGCTGAAGGGGAAACAAGAATTATTCAATCAAGCAGCTCTCCCTCCATATCCAGATTTCACTGCAGCCCCATAAAGCTGGCTGCATAATCCTTTTATCAACCCTACCGATGGAACACTCTTACTAGGAAGCAATCCAGGGAGAAAATATTATTAAGGTCATTTCCATCTCTAGTTTATTTCCTCCTTTAAGGAAAAAAATGCCCTGCTTTTCCGTTTTTATCTGGAGACAATAATTACTTCTGCTTTGCGGGGAGGGAAACCTGACGACCGATACAAATGTCTTCTGACCACATGCAGAGATCTCAGTCCTCATCTGTAATAACCAAGTCAAATAAGTCTGCTTATCAAGCAGGTGGGGCGGGGAGCGGAGGTGTGTCTGCCAGGTGACGGCGGCCGTTGGAGCTACACCTCCACGCTGCTTAGGGAGGCACCCAGCCACCTCTGCTGCTGTCAGCGCTTCACGGCTCCATATCTGCACAGCATGTGCTCATAGGTTTATGGGTGTGCGTGCGTGTGTATGCGTGTCAATTTGTGTGTGCATACGCGTGTGTTTTGGAGGAAGCGTCAAAGTGGCGTTGTATGTGTGTGTATTAAAGCACCGTCATCACAAATTGTTCTATATCTGTATTATCTCTTTTGGATGCTTGCCCCCCAGAATAGGTGATGAGGGGATTACTTATCACGCTATAAGTCCAACTACCTGCCTCAATTTGACTCACTTTGCTCTTCTCCACACTGTTATGAAGTGTTCTTCTTATGAATATCAGTAGCTGCATGGATTACTTTGGCTCTCAAGCCTGCTATTCTTCTTCACGGTCCTTCAAAAGAAGCACGTCTATGTCATAGCCACATTCTCTACAGTTTATCTTTTCTTTTGATGGTGTTCTTGTAGACATTGCCAAACACATTTAAAAAGTTGTATTGACCTTAAATGTATCAAGGACCTGCCTGATGCATTTCTCCACCATGTTGCCACATAAATACCTCCTGGGAAAGTAAATCAGCTAAAAGGACGCTTGTTAGAAGATAATCCCTTCTGTTGTCCTTGCTGTTTCAAATTGTATGCAGTAGTGGTGGCCTTCATCAACGTGGACTGGGTGCTGAACTTTCGTATGCCAAAGCATACTTGATGTCATTTCCCGGGAGGTCTCAATGTAGGCATCGGGCATGCTGTGAATGATGTAGCCAGAGGTTTTTCCACATTATGCCCGGAATGCTGTCGACAGGCCTATCCAAGCAGAATGCGAGCCACACGACCACGAGGTGTGCTCTTTCTTATAATGAAACACAATGTGAGCCAGATCCCATCTTGAACTGTGAAGAACTGACAGTTAAAGCATCCTGGCGGGATGATAAAAGACTCATTGAAATACAAAGCGCCACAAGGCCAATGCCGACCCTGACCTACCAGGGACTTGCATGCGTGGTGAGCTGTTAGTTCTCTCAACCTTACTGGTCCGCACATTCAGGACTTGAGTCTAGTTGCATCTATGAGTCTGCTGGGCCCATGTGGTTTGTGTCCGGGTCATAACCAGTTTACGGCTTTGGTTCTGCTCTGCTTTATTGACATCGGTTGTTTGGTTAGAAGTGCATGCATGTCTGAGTATGTTGTCTGTGAGCATGGTATGGCATGGCTTAGATGCCATTTGTGTCAATGTGTTGGTGTGTGTGTCTGTGTGTGGATATGTGCATGCATTTGTGTGTTGGAGACCTATAATTATCCTCCTAAGTGAAAGAGCTGCAGAGCATGCCTCCTTTTTATAGCGACAGAGTCACCTTATGTTGCATATCATGGCTCACACTTTGCCTTTCAAAATGCTTTTGTGTGTTTGTGTGTTTGTGTGGATGATCTATCTGGGGTTTTGCATGCAGAACACTCCTCCAGCACCTCCTGTCCTATCGTACCAACTCTGACACTCTTGTGTTGGAGCTTGACCTCTTGAAGGCCTTGAAGTGCGTTTGTTAATGTCGTCCACTCTACGACATACACACAAGCAAGCGTACGTTCAGACACAATCAGACACACGTCTCCTGCAGTTTGGTTACATCACGTAAATAAAATGGAATAAAATCCAGCGCTGTATCGAGTGCGATTTAGATGAGGCGGTGATAGAAAGTCGTCGGGAAGCGGGGGAAAGTGAAATAAAAAGAGAGAGTGAGAGAGGGCTGGCCTGGGTCTACTCGGCCTGGCAGGCGTGGAAGAGAGTGCACCAAACCAATAATTTTGTCAAGTTCTTTCTTTGCTCTCTTTGTTAGTGGTGCGGCAGAAGCGGACGTGGATTGCCACATGTATAAAGGGCGCCCAGATAAAGGCATTCACCCGCTGAATGAACACGCCATCTGTGCTCCTTTCTTATTTCCTCTTTTCTTTTCTTCCCCTCCTTTTTTTTTTTTCAAGCCTTGTAATCAAATTTGAGCAAAATCAAATGGAGGGAGGAGGCGGGATGAGGCTGAGGGGGGGGGGGGGTTGTGTTGTGGTTGTGTCTATGTGTGTGTATGTATGTGTGTGTGTGTGTGGAGAGGGGAGTGGTGGCGGCGGGGGGGGGGTTCAATGAAAGTACCTTTTGTTGGTCTGAAACGAGCAAGTAATTTACAAAATGCCCTGCCTTTGTGCGTGGGGCTAAGGGAAGAATGAAATCAGTAGCCTTTAGAAGCTAGGCCTTGCGCTGCGACGGGCAAGATAATGAAAGCCGTCTTGTGTTTGTGGGCTAGAGAGCATCTCAAAGGCAGACCAGGGCCCGGCTCAGGGTTAGCTCACAGCGTCTCCTCTGTGTGCGCGCGTGTGTGTCCGGGTGTGGGTCTGTGTGCGTGGTTGTGTGTTGACTTCGTGGAGGAGCGGCACACAAAACGCAGGACAGCTTTGCCCGGCTTGTGTTGGCAGAGAGAAGGACCGTGAAGAGGGGAGAGGAGCATCGCTGGCCGCAGGACAGAGCGAAGGAAGGAAGGAGTTCACCAGGCGTGTTTGGTGTGTTCTAGATTGATCTTCAGCCTCACCGGTCTACCTATTTGTCAGGCTGCAGACCCTCCCTTTCCAGTCGGTGTGTTTCTGGGTTGTGTGTGTTTGTGTGCGTGGGAGGAAAGGTTCCAGAGGGGGGATCATGGTTCCTCAACAGAACCCAGGAAGAGCAGGAGGACAGAGGACCTGGAGGAAGAGAGGAGGACACAGAAATGGAATATTCTACCTGGGATATCGACGCATCCATGGATGACAGAGAAAGTTCTCCACTGGTCGTGGGGGAGCCGTTGTGTTGCTGTGCTCCCCACAGCTCCCATCGCTCTGCCTCTGCCGCTGTCCTTACCTCTCCTCCTCCTCCTCCTCCTCCTCCTCCTCCTCCTCCTCCTCCTCCTCCTCCTCCTCCTGTTCCTGAAGAGCGGGGGCTCCAGGCTCACCTGCAGGACGGGCTGGCGCGTCCCGCTGTGGAGCCGCCCCGTCAGGCGCTCTGAGGCGGACTCAGACGGAGGTCAGCCCACCTGGACCCACGCGCTCGGGGATTTATTGCTACCCGATTGCTTTGTTGTTGTTCCGGGTTTGTTTAATCCCGTCGTTCAATCACGCCCGGGCCGTTTAGCGTGTGTTCAAACGAGCGGAGGAGAGATAACTTGGATGAATTGTATCGTTTGTATGAGTTTGATAATTGGCTCGTGTCTAACTTAACTGATGGTGGCTTGATTATGGTTTTGTACTGTGCACAAATAATTTCTAAGAAAAAAACGAAATAGGTGTCTGTCATTGTATGCACACTTTAAGTGTCTTATTGCTGTGGGTGCGTTCCGCAGACGGCAAGCGGGCGTTCCTGGATGTTGTGTTCATGGAGTCCGACGTGTGGCTGTACTGGAAGAGCTGCCCCAGGCAACAGGTGAGAGATTTACACTGACCAGCCTCTCTCCCACCCCCTGACTGATGCCTACTGACACTCTCACTCACTTCCTAAGCCCTGTCTGTCTCTCACTCACTTTCACTTTGCTGCCTCCCTCTCTCTCTCTCTCTCTCTCTCTCTCTCTCTCTCTCTCTCTCTCTCTCTCTCTCTCTCTCTCTCTCTCTCTCTCTCTCTCTCTCTCTCTCTCTCTCTCTCTCTCTCTCTCTCTCTCATATATTTATATATATGTGTATGTTAGCATGTTGGTTTACACTATGTGAGAGTAAACGCTCACCAATAATCTGGCATACATTTTCTCCGGAATTGTGCTTTGCAAAAGGTAGCTTGTTCCATCTGGTAACATGTTCTCAGGGCTGGGTCTTAAGTGATTACTACTTCCATACTATGCATATGTTAATGTGTGAGTGTACGAGCCCTTACCCTGGGGACAGGTGTGTATTTAAGAGTCATTGTAGTCATTTGAACTGAATGTGTGGTCCTACATTGTTTATTTCAATCATTGCATTTACCGAAATCAAAGACGTGCTTTGGAGAACTACTCTCATCTGAGCAGGTCTCAATGTGCTCCAGATTGTTTGATACGACGTTGCTTGTTACGACACATAGAAAGCAAAATGGATCTGGATCTAAATTAAGGCGGAACTTTATTTGTAGCCGTCCTTAGCCAGCAAAAGAAAAGAGACAAACACAAGTCGCATTTGAATGAGCTGGTGCCTCCCTCGACGCGGGCAAATGTCAGAATTTGCACAGGAACAAATAAGTTGGTTAAAATTGAATTGGAGCAGAATGTCTAATGAGCAATCTCGGTGTCGCCACACAGTGACAGACTGGTCCCCCTACGTCTGGCCGAGAACACTCACTTAGTCACACAGCATGCTCCACTGCTTTGATTGTTACACACACACACACACACACACACACACACACACACACACACACACACACACACACACACACACACACACACACACACACACACACACACACACACACACACACACACACACACACACACAGTCCTCCAGGTGTCTCTTGTCCGTGCGCGTATGTCGGTGTGTTTATGGGGATAAGAGAGGAACAGACATATGCATTGTAATGCTCTGTACTGCAGGCGGCCTGATAATCATTCTCTCTATTTTTCTCTTTGCCAAAGTTACCATTTATATAAAATGAGCCACTCAGAAACAACGCACACAGTCAGTAAACATATCCCCCACTTTTATGTAAAACGTGAGGCATGCCTCCATAACATGTGACGTGCTGGAGGTGGTGGTGGTGGTGGTGGGAGGGGGGGGGGGGGGGGGTCGGGGGGGAGCAAAACATTTGACCATAATCAATATTTCAATTGAGTTCCAGTCGGCCCCTCTGACGCCTTCGGTCCCCTCCCTTTATGTTCCCGTGTCCACGTCGTTATGTGTGATTAAATAGCATGTCAGCGCCATATCTCTGGGGTTATTAATCTCCGTTAGGGTAGCAGTGTAGTGTGACCCGCGCTGCTCCCTCAGGGGCCTCCGGGCCTCGCCTAATGGGCTGTTAAAGTGGGGGGGCGGGCCCTGCCTGCTCTCCATTGGATGGGCGGGTCTGCCCACCAATTTCGGCTTATTTAAGGGCTGGATTCACATCGAACGGCTGCGTGTGTGTGTGTGTGTGTGTGTGTGTGTGTGTGTGTGTGTGTGCGTGTGTGAACGGTGTGTGTGTGTGTGTGCGTGTGTGAACAGTGTTTGTTTGTGTGTGTGTGTGTGTGTGTGTGCGTGTGTGTGTGAGTGTGTGTGTGTGTGTGTGTGTGCGTGTGTGAGTGTCCTGGCCTGTCAGTCAATGCCCTGACGAGCCCTCCTTCCGACTGACTAGCTGTGCAGGTTGTTATTAGTGAGGGGAGCCAGTCACTCAGCCAGTCATTAAGCCAGTCATTTGCGCTGCCTGCCAGCTGACCTCCTGATTTAGATTGCTCCTGTACTTAACCTCTGAACCCCCAGTCCCCCCCAGATGCTCCATCCAGGGGAAGAAGGCTCTTTCGTGTTCGTGTGTGTCTGTGTGTGACACATGTACATGTACTATTAAAGCAATAGGGTTTGTTTTGGTGTATTGCAATGTACATTAATTCACTCCATCTGAATGCCAAGTCATAAGAAGATTTTATGCTATAGGTTTATTTTATGTACTATTTTATGTTTTTTCTGATTTGGTTTTACTTTAACTGTGTTCCTTTTATAATTCCCTCAAAGGACATTCTGACCCGTTGACACAGATTTGCAGTTTTTATCCTATTAATACATTTGTATAATGTGCACCTGTCTAAGTAGGGGAAAGGTGTGTGTGTGTGTGTGTGTGTGTGTGTGTGTGTGTGTGTGTGTGTGTGTGTGTGTGTGTGGGTCGCCCTTGCGTCTGCTGCATAGGTATGCATAATGTATGTCTCCACATCCTCCGCCTGCTTTAGAACAGGTGAATGTTGGTGCCTTCATTTAAATATCCATTAATACCTTCTGAACTGCGCCCGTGGGATTTGAGGCTGCCGGGATTAGCCCCCGCAGCTACTTTGTCTTAGCCTCGGCAGTGAGTGCTGCTCCCGGGGACCCCCTCCAGCACTGGGCGCACTCTGATAGCGTCCCCCCGCCCCCCCCGAGAAAGCTGCTGCGCTAAGACAGACCTCACCTTGCCCCCGCTAGGCCGCGTTAGCATCACAGCTAATCCAACAGCTAGGGAAGTCAATCAGCCGGTCGGGCCGCTAAGCTAACCCAACCCTCCCGTGCTCCGCCTTGTCTTCCCGCGATAAGCTAATGCGGGTATGAGAGGGTTAAGGTTAGGTTTCACCCAGGCCGCGTATTAGAGGCTGAGGTGAACAGTTAATGGATGACCGGTGGCTCTCTGCCGGGAGACGGGCCGAGCTATCGCCGGTGTATTGTCTTAAGGCGGAGAGTCAACGGGGTGAGCTGCGATGCTCGGGTGGGGGCTGGGTTAATGTACGGGTCTGAGGCAGGACTTAAACCCGTACCGCCCGCTATCTGGAGGGGACACCTTCGCTGGGCCCTCAGGCGGGAGCTGGTGCTAATGTCCTCCATTGTCTTGTTCTGATAAGCTAATGAGGGTTCGCGTGAGGGGATCGCAGCATTAGGAGTGTATTAGTAGATGGACAGCAGAGAGAGGCAGGTCCAGATGCTAAACCTCCTTCTCCTACCCAGTGAGGTCGGCGGGGGGGGGGGGTGTAACACGTTGAGGGTGTTTGGTTGTTGTAATAGCCCGATAGCTTTCTGATTCACAGACAATACTGGGTGGCTGTTCTGAACCTATAAATACTTTGCTGTTATATTTTTCTATAAATGTTGTTGCTACTTTGATGTCATTGTTATTTTATTATGACTATAATTTAGATTTTTTTTTTAGGACCTTTGCCTTGACCTACATTTGAGTGTAGGTCTTGTCTGCAGATTTTTTATTTCTTGAGGACACCAAATTAAATCCAACTTCTCTCGCTCAATTTACCCCCTGTCCACTCTTATGTCCTCTCTCTCTCTCTCTCGCTCTCGCTCTCGCTCTCGCTCTCTCTCTCTCTCTCTCTCTC
>NC_044059.1:29632546-29657546 GCF_902167405.1 Gadus morhua | reverse complement strand
TTCACGCACTTTTAAATATATATATATATATATAGGGGGTATATCTGAGGTAGAACTGCTGCTACACGCGGTAGAAATACATGTGTTTGTTTTTAGGGGCTGAATTGTCACTTGTGACATGAAATAGTGGTCAGGCTAGCATGTGTTAGGACTGAACATGGGGGCTGAAGACAACATGACACCGCATTCATGTCTTCAGATCTCCAACAAACTTGTATATTAGAGCAGGACAGAACATTGCCAGTTATGTTTCAGATTTTGAAGATAACTTAGTCAATTAGGAAAAAGTATAAACACATTAATCATCTTTCTACTTTTTTTGGCGTACTTAATAATATAAAAAGGGGTATAATATAGTGATGAGAAATAATGACTTCAGGCCTCTGTCTTCCTGTTTGAGATGACCCTTCCAAAGCTCCATCACCACCATTTAAAATCAGTCCGTCAACAGTTTATCCTCCTCCATTATTCCATGTTACTTTAATAAATTACATCATCTATTTGAACCTTACATTATGTTCTCATAAACACATTCTGGCTCACACATTCTAATTGAAGAGGCAAATAGATATGTGTGTGTGTGTATGTGTGTGTAACTATGTCTTTGGGTGTGTGTGTGTGTGTGTGTGTGTGTGTGTGTACGTGTGGGGCCTTGGGGAGGCGGTGGCAGCAGCATCATTCTGTCCCTGGAGTGTCTCTGCTCCTCAAGGCCGCCGTCTGCAGCCTCCCTATTGGTCAGGAGCTGGGCTGGGGTGAGCAGTGAGCGTCACATGGTCTATTCACCGCTCAGCCTTGAGCCAACGCCACTCTGCCCGCTGATGACAGGCTACACACACACACACACACACACACACACACACACACACACACACACACACACACACACACACACACACACACACACACACACACACACACACACACACACACACACACACACGTTGCTTCTTTGTTCCAGGACTAGCACCCATCCTCATCCAGGTCAGTCAGCTGTGGCTCAGCTTTGAGTCGGTCCTTGGATGCACATCCGCACTGTGAACACACCCGCATGGTGGGCCAGTCAGACCAGAGTACACATCCACCCTGAGAACACAGACCAGAGTACACATCCACACTGAGAAGACAGACCAGAGTACACATCCACACTGAGACCACAGACCAGAGTACACATCCACACTGAGAACACAGACCAGAGTACACATCCACACTGAGGACACAGACCAGAGTACACATCCACACTGAGGACACAGACCAGAGTACACATCCACACCGAGGACACAGACCAGAGTACACATCCACACTGAGGACACAGACCAGAGTACACATCCACACTGAGGACACAGACCAGAGAACACATCCAAACTGAGAACACACCTGCATTCTTAGCAGGGTAGGACCATAAATATACGCTGTTGTATATTTATATATATATATATATATGTGTGTGGGGGGTGAGATTGTGAGTGCTTATAGCATATTCTTTCATGAGTGTGTGTATGTGCTATTCACCAATGTGCTATCAGTGCCCCCTGCAGTAACACTGTAGGGAATAAAGGAGAGAGAGAGAGAGAGAGAGAGAGAGAGAGAGAGAGAGAGAGAGAGAGAGAGAGAGAGAGAGAGAGAGAGAGAGAGAGAGAGAGAGAGAGAGAGAGAGAGAGAGAGAGAGAGAGAGAGAGAGAGAGAGAGAGAGAGGTTACTAACCATCTGTGTGAGTAAGGGGTGAAAAACAGAAGCCTAGTCCTCATTATCTCCTCCACACGGGGGGAGATAATCACAGCTCTTGCGAGAGGCACTTCTTAAGACCAAAGACCAGTCCTGGTTTTCATATCCGAGCACTTCCCAAGTGGAGGGTAAAACATACCCTTCAGACAAAGAGAAATATTAGCCCCAATTTTGTAGGCTTCTTTCCTTTGTAGGTAATGCACACTGTATTCGACAGTTAGTTCAGCCAAATGTAGATGTTATACAGATGTTGTACTCCCAGTGAAGATCCACTACAGCATCAGAGGACAAACATGACTGCTGGCTTTATGTTGGTTATTAACTACTAAACAAACTCCATCTGATTTCCACCATCACTGCTACAACTTCATTTTCCTTGATATTTTCTCTCTCTCTCTCTCTCTCTCTCTCTCTCTCTCTCTCTCTCTCTCTCTCTCTCTCTCTCTCTCTCTCTCTCTCTCTCTCTCTCTCTCTCTCTCTCTCTCTCTCTCTCTCTCTCTCTCTCTCTCTCCCCCTCCCTCCCCCCCCCCCGGTTGTCAATATTTATTCTCATCATGATGACTTAATATATCAACTAAATAAAATGTATGTATCATCATAACTATATTTTTCTATTGTTTAAATCTGAATAAGTAATATTCGTTGAAACAATATGCACACAATTGAGGCGATTCAGATTGAAATTAAAATATTTTAAAAATATTCTTTGATTGTAAATTTTAATTCTTGAAGTTTAATATTTGGTACCCTTTTCACCAGTCCATATTTTATTTACTATTTATACGACACATTTTTCCTATATTCGAAAATAAAACTTGAGACAATATCTTATATTTTACTGAGGCATTTTTTGTTCAGTATTTGTATTTATATTTATCTATATTTATATTTCTAGTCATGATTTTCCCCTCCCTGAGTTTATTGATGGCTCGGTAGCCCCCCCCCCCCCTCTCCGCTCTGAGCAGAGAGCGATAGAGAGTGTGTGTGTGTGTGTGTGAGTGTGTGGGAGAATGATGCTCCAATAGATGGCATCACAACACTAGTCTTTGGTCCATGACTGCAGCGCTGGCTGCTGCCTGCGGAGCTTCACCGCCTTAAAGCAGAGCGGCTCCTCGGAGCAACGCAGCCCTGACTCCCATCCTGGGACGGCCGCTACAACGCCACATCCCATGTCCAGGTAGTGCGAGGATGTGGTCTTGTGCAGTAGCAGTAAAGCCCCATACTACCCGTTTCCTGAGCGCCATTATGCTATGGGAGAGGAATAGGACGCACTGGGTCTTTGTGACAAAGTGACAACGGCGTTTTATCATGGAGTGTCTTCCTAAAGACTGCAGAAATCATTGAGCCAGTTAGCAGGTCACACACCGTGTGAGGAGAGCCACGCTCAGCGTATGACAGTCTGGATTATAACCTGTGTGTGTGTGCAGCCATGTGTGTGTGCAGGTGTTTCTCTGTGTGCCTGTGCCACCACAGCATGTCTGTATAATGTGATTAATCACACTTCATTATGCCGCCCTTATTTCTCCTATAATGCTCTATTTTGTAGGGAATTAACACCGTTTTCATCTGTCACCTCATCCAATAAATGCAACATTGATGTCTTTGCCGGTAAATATTATTAGCGAGTGATGAAAAGCTGTTTTGGTTGGCAGGCCAGTGATGCATGGCTGGGTGTGAAGGGCTGTGTGGGGCTCTGGGGACGAGCCAGGGCTCGGGAACGCTGCCGCCATCTCCTTGCCCAAGAGCTCCATCTCCACAGTTTGTTAAATTCTGTGTTTACGATACCATAAATATTAATCAAAATTATATCTTATTTTTTTTCTTTATTTTGATTTTGGCCCTTTTGTTATTTTATTAGTTTGTTCTTCCCGTATTTTTCTTTTTTCTTTCATTCGTTTCTTCCTGTCCAATTTTTTGTGTTCCTCTCTACCTGAGAGGCGTTCCTGTGTCTGCTTGCATGTGTCTGCGTGTATGTGTCTGTGCGCATGTGTTTGTGCGTGCATGTGTTTGTGAATGTGTCTTTTGTGTCCCCTGCTGTTTTCTCCCCTCCTCTCAAAATCTAAAAAGGTGACAAAGAATCTCAGGCCGGATAATGGAACGTTTCTTTACAGCAAACATATAATGGTTTCCTGAAATGATAGATGATTGTGGCCAAAAACAGGCAAAGCTAAGAGAATCTATTCATTAGAAATGATCCGTGGGGGAGAGAGAGCATGACTCTGGCTTTCAGCACAGCCATGTGTCTTCGCTGGAATTTGTTTGTGCTCAGGAAATAAAAAGGAGACCATAAGTAGATAAACGTGTTGACATCTTCAGCTTTCTGTGTCATTCTTAAACAACAATTTAGATTTTAAGTTCAATTTCTTCCAAGACCAAATGCCTCCTTCATTAATTGAAATAAATGTTATTTTTGCTTTTAGGCATTACTATTTGCCACTCATTTGGTTTTTCATTCTGTTTTGCTTGCTTACACGTTTATCTTTTATATGGTTAAAAATGTAATCTTTATGATGTATATTGAGATAGAAGCTTTTGAATTGACAGTCACACTAATGCAACCTCTATTTACTACTTCACTATATTTAATTCCTTTAATTATGATTCATTAGTATTGAACAAAGTATTTGCCTCAGTTTACCAGCATAATTAAAACAAATTGTCTTCTTCTAATAAAACATGTATGCATTAAAAAAAGAACAATGCAGTTTCACTTATTACTACCTTTTACATCGGTGGAGGTTTCTATTTATGTTACTGATAGACCATATCTCTTATAATTAAATACAATTGACCGCATTTCCACCCTATGGCTTAGGCATCACGAAGAAGGTTTTTTTTCTCTGGTGTTCTTGAATTTATTTTAAATCTTTTACTGTTGTATGCAGGCTGATAATGCTACTATTCATGATATTTAGGTTAATGAGACCTACCCCCACCTCCATCTCCCTCTCTCTCTACACCTCCCCACACACACACACACACACACTCCTCGCTGCCTGATTGCAGGGAAATAGTGAGGAAACGCCGACCCCTATTCAAAGCTTTATTGACAGCCAGCTATCTTTGCAGCCAATTAAAGCGATGCAGGGAAAGGGGCTTGATTTTAAACACTGACGGGTCACGCTGTTGTAGCGGACTGGGAGGGTCCCGCCCACTCTGCACATGCCCCTGTGTTGGCCGCGTCAATGGACGCCTCATAT
Source organism: Gadus morhua (assembly GCF_902167405.1). Lineage (NCBI taxonomy): Eukaryota > Metazoa > Chordata > Actinopteri > Gadiformes > Gadidae > Gadus > Gadus morhua. Next base: position 29,652,624 of record NC_044059.1, on the reverse strand, counting down.
TAGTATAGGAGCGGCTGTGCGTGTGTGTGTGTGTGTGTGCGTGTGTGTGTGCGTGCGTGTGTTTTTTGCTTCGCCAGTTGGGAATAAATAATGGAGGATTTTTTGTCGATAAAGAACATTTTCTTTTATCATTAATAATTTACTTTCAGAAATCAAAACCTCCCATAAGATTTTTTAGTTTGCAGTTCAAAATAAAATTGTATTAATGACTTTAGATGCTTTATTTAGCTCTCTTTATTTACAATGCTTCATATTTATATTTTGTTAACTCTTAAATTAATATATTCTATAATATGTGATGATGTATTTGTTGGTATGGTAACTGCTATGGAGTATCAAAAATATAGAAGACACACACACACATACTGCTGATAGGGACAGAGAAAACCTGCCACTAATTTCCTCTCTCATTCAACCATACAAATATTGAGCTCTCTCCCATCCGTCCACGAGGGTTAGTGGCAAGGCCTCAGGGCCAAGACACTCTCATTCCTCCCTCTAAAAAGTCCAGTTGTCTTTTAATTCTATTAACCTATCACCAATGCCTTCCCTCGTCCTCTTTCTGCATTGTTTTTACGTTCTCTCTCTCTCATCCATCTGTCTGTCCTTCAACCTCTACGTGTCTCTCTCTCTCTCTCTGCATTATATCCTCACCTCCATCTATCCTTTGTATTCTCTCATGGTCCTGGCATTGTTGTCGTGGTGGTGTTGGCAACGATATTCACGGCCACTGACTCAAGTCTAAATATGGTTTAACCTGAACCTGAATTTGCTAAATGTATGTGCTTGGTAACAGATCCAGATATATCTTATTATATACTATATATTATATATATATATATATAATTACTGATATATATAAAAAAATAATTAAAATAAGTTACATAATAATCATAATAAGTTACATAATAATCATAATATTATACATGCAACATATGTGATAAAATGTTATTACTTTACTTTATCTGGGTCATTTAGTTTTGGTTTAGATATTGGAAGACTGTTACCAACAACAGTTCACACCCACCTTCAGCAATATACATACCATATCTAAATGGTCACACACACACACACACACACACACACACACACACACACACACACACACACACACACACACACACACACACACACACACACACACACACACACACACACACACCTGTGTTGAATCTCTCCTCTCACTCAGCATATATTCACAGTTTGGCAGTGGCAGAGGTTAGACAACCACCCCCCACACACACACACACACACACACACACACACACACACACACACACACACACACACACACACACACACACACACACACACACACACACACACACCGTGTCCTCACAGCGCACCGTTCCCGGTCCCTAAGGTGCTCTCTGCTTAACGAGGCTGGATATCTGTTTCCTCAAATCAATCGTCTGTCTTAACTGAACATCCCCGACCATCTGCTGTTGGGGGAGTTAACATCGCGCCCGCGCACACACACACACACACACACACACACACACACACACACACACACACACACACACACACACACAGAGACAGGCGCTCTCCTCTACCGCTCTGTGCCAGCGCTTCAATCCCAATATTTGAGTATTTGATCCAGCAGGCGTTCAGAGGGCCCCTGGAGCCCCCCTCTGAGGGCCACCTAGGACTCACGGCCTGGCTGGGGGCCCCCACACTTGCCCCCCCCCCCCCCTTTTTGTCACTTCTTTATTTGATTAATCTCGAAATCTGTGTGGCACTATGATAGGGCTGAATGGATCAGCCAACAGACCATTATGTGTGTGTGTGTGTGTGTGTGTGTGTGCAAAGTGAAATGCAACCGCACATCTCTTTAGCAGGCTGCTAGCTGTTTATTTGTGTATTATGTTTTATGTGTGTAGTTGTGTATTTAAGGAAGCAACATAAGCTGTTTCCCTTTCCTGCATTATCCTTCCACCTTCTAACTTAGTGACTATAAAGTTACACATAAACACACACACACACACACACACACACACACACACACACATGTAAGTTAAGACACATTTATATATATTTCATTTGATGTTGCTAATGTGGCAGAGAAACTGTAAATATATTACTGTAAGATTCTATTCTCCCAAGTGCATAAATACTGATCTCAATGAGCAATAAACAATGGAGCATTACATTGTGTTGTCCTGTAAAGATAGTACAATCATTTACTTTGCGAATGGAAAGCCTCAGTAATACAGTGCATTCAATGCAGTGAATTGCATTTAAAACTGAATATTAACGTATTCTCTGCATCTCTCGCACAAATACACAATGCACCTCGATTCTGTTAGAGCAGAGACCTTTGCATGTTCCATTATTTTATTTCTTTTTTTACTTTGAATGCATTACGTATTGATGTTCTGTTGAAAGTTACATTAGGGGTAACAATTATTGAGGTTCACCTTTTTTACACACGGACACACACACACACGGACACAAACACACACACACATATACGCACACTGGGACACACACACACACACACACACACACACACACACGCGTGGATGCATACACATAAACACATACACACACACACCCACACATATAAATACAAATATTAGTGTGGGGCTAATAGGGTTAATAGCCATGTAGAAACCATCCCTGTGTCAACGTGCCTCCATGTCACTCCAAATCTATATCACACAGTCCCAAGGGCCCCCTTCTAGTCCCTATGACCCTTTTCCCAGTGCTCTATGTATATTTGCCTGCACAATGTGTGCGTGTGTGTGTGTGCGTGCGTGCGTATGTTTGTGTGTGTGCGTGTGTGTGTGGCAGGGGCCACAGGGGATTTTTGCGGTGAGCAAGGAGCATCTTCCCTGTCTAATTAATTTACTATTATATAGCACCTGCTTCAGACCTGATAGAACGGGGGTCACGCCGACACGCACGCACGCACGCACGCACGCACGCACGCACGCACGCACGCACGCACGCACGCACGCACGCACGCACGCACGCACGCACGCACGCACGCACGCACGCACGCACGCACGCACGCACGCACACACACACACACACACACACACACACACACACACACACACACACACACACACACACACACACACACACACACACACACACACACACACACAAACTGAGGAGGGGGCTAGGTGGGATTCAAAGAAGAGAGGAACAATATTGGGGGGGGGGTGATAGAGGGAGGGAAGAGAGGAGGAAAGGGGGATGAGAGGGAGGGAGGAGGGAGAGAGGAGGAAAGGGGGATGAGAGGGAGGGAGGAGGGAGAGAGGAGGAAAGAGGATGGGTGGGGGAGGGAGGGAGGAGGGAGAGAGGAGGAAAGAGGATGAGAGGGAGGAAGGAGGGAGAGAGGAGGAAAGAGGATGAGAGGGAGGGAGGAGGGAGAGAGGAGGAAAGAGGATGAGAGGGAGGGAGGAGGGAGAGAGGGGGAAAGAGGATGAGAGGGAGGGAGGAGGGAGAGAGGAGGAAAGAGGATGAGAGGGAGGGAGGAGGGAGAGAGGAGGAAAGAGGATGAGAGGGAGGGAGGAGGGAGAGAGGAGGAAAGAGGATGAGAGGGAGGGAGGAGGGAGAGAGGGAGAGAGAGGAGGAAAGAGGGACGAAAGGAGAGCAGCAAGGGAACGGAAGAGGAGAAGATGGAGGAACAAGGGGAGAGGAAGGACCACTAGAAGATAGTGGAGGAGAGGGAGGGAGAGGGGAAGAGGGAGGCAGAGGGAGAGAGGGAGAGAGGGAGAGAGAGGGAGGAGGAGGGAGAGAGGGAGGAGGGAGAGGAGGAGAGGAAGGGAGAGGGAGGGAGGAGGAGGGAGAGAGGGCGGAGGGAGAGGAGGAGAGGGAGGGAGAGAGGGGGGGAGAGAGAGGGAGGGAGAGAGGGAGGAGGGAGAGGAGGAGAGGGAGGGAGAGAGAGAGAGAGAGAGAGAGAGAGAGAGAGAGAGAGAGAGAGAGAGAGAGAGAGAGAGAGAGAGAGGAGGAGAGGGCGGGGGAGGGAGGAGGAGGAGAGGGCGGGAGGGAGGAGGGAGAGGGAGAGAGAGGGCGGGAGGGAGGGAGGAGGGAGAGAGAGGGGGAGAGGGAGGGAGGAGGGAGAGAGAGAGAGGGGGAGGGAGGGAGGAGGGAGAGAGAGGGGGAGTGGGAGGGAGGGAGCAATAAATGGGGTTTGAACTGATTCTATTAAGCCAATCCTTTGATCATTTAAAGGCTTTAAAATGGAAATGTGTTTTCTCTGGATGGTGGGGAGGGGGGGGGGGGGGGCATGGAGACAAGGGGATGGGGGAGGGGAGGGGGAGCTAAGAGGAGCGCGTCAGGAGAACAGAGCGAGAGAGAGGTATAGTGGACATGGCCATTGATTGTTTTTATGCACATACAAGGGAGCATTGAGACCATTCGATACTCCAGCCGGATTTGAAACGCTCCTGCATGACTCTTAGGCCCAATCCCATTTCTACCCCTTACCCCTTCCCCTTACCCCTTCCCCTTCCCCTTCCCCCTTCAAAACAAGGGGGTGGGGTAAGGGGAAGGGGTAAGGGGTAGAAATGGGATTGGGCCTTAGTCCCGATGTCCAGATCGGTGCTCCGATATCCTGTCCAACCCCATGACGGGGCTGGTGCCGCAACACAATCCAAAGCACGCCCGCCAGTAGTGCTTATCCAAAGTGCAGGTGCTTCCTGTGTATGTTACACATGTTTGTTTGTGTGTATGTGTGCTAAAGTGCTAGTAAGTAAGTCTCGGTGAGGTGTAAGTCGCTTCTCATGTGCTCGCTCTCTTTCTGTCCCTCCCTCTCCTTTCACCATGCTCTCTCTCGCTCTCTCGCTCTCTCTCTCTCTCTCGCTCTCGCTCTCGCTCTCGCTCTCTCTCTCGCTCTCTCTCTCTCTCTCCCTCTCTCCCTCTCTCCCTCTCCCTCTCTCTCTCTCTCTCTCTCTCTGACTATGTGTCTTCTCTGAGTTCATTAGTTTCCAGACCGGTGCGTCTCTGCGATTACCATAACCCGTGAGCCATGAAATGCTACAAAACAATTTTTCAGCTTGTTAAAAAACGATGCCTTTCGTGCTCTGGTCCCACCTCACCCCCCCCCCAGCCCCCCCCCTGCCTGCCCACTGCCCTCCCGTTCCCCAACACACCACCACCACCACCACCACCAGCCCCCCACCACCAGCCCCCCACCACTATCACCAGCCCTCTGACTGCAGGACCTGATTTGATTTGATTCAGATTCATTTGAGAATTAATTCTTTTGTATTGAAATGCATCAGAAAACGTTCCCCACACTTTAATTTGATTTCACTCATTGCAGTGATAGGGACTTAGAAAATGCATTTAATATATCAATGTGAATAAAAAAAAAGTTAACCATGAAAGCAAAGTCCAATTCTTGCTTGGCCGGTACGACAATTGTCTGCGTAAGAAAAGATATGAGGGTGGGACTTAAGGTAGGATGCAGAGCAGGTCGATTGATCTTTGGGTCCTCCGATTGTATTTGCTGGATCACAAAGTTATGTTTAGTAACTGTGTTTAAGGATAGATGGATTGTCAAGAAGTTTCCCAACGCTAAACACTATTGCCATAAATTGATCATTCAAACATCCCTAGAACAGACCGTTTCAAGATAATAGACTCACAGATCAATGCAGCATGGAGGGGGGGGCTGGAGAGACCGCTGGAGGAAAGGAGGGAAGGAAGGAGACAAGGAAGGAAGGATGAAAGGAAGGAAGGAAGGAAGGATGGAAGGGAGGGAGGAAGGATGGAAGGGAGGGAGGAAGGATGGATGGAAGGAAGGGAGGAAGGAAGGATGGAGGAAAGGAGGGAAGGAAGGAGACGAGGAAGGATGGATGGAAGGAAGGATGAAAGGAAGGAAGGTTGGAGGGTAGGATGAAGGATGGAAGGACCGAGTCCCCTGAAGGTGCGAGGCCGGGCTGTGATGTCCTGTTTGGGTCAGCTGTTGTTTGATGTCCAAACAGCTGCTTGGATAGAGTTCCTATCAACCAATCAGATTGAGGGAGGAAGAAACCCTTCCTGTCCCAATGTTTGAACACCACTGGACTGTAACAGCCGACTCTCTTCCAGGGATCCAGATATGAACTCACCAACCGGCCATGCCTAATAATTAAAAATCCAGTTTGCCTTGTTGACAGTGGTGGAAGGAGTATTGACTAATTAGTGCGGCAGACTGGCCCTATTCTCCTGCAATGTGCCAGGTGCTCTCTCTTTATCACACACACACACAAGCACGCAAATATACACATACACGCACTCATACATGTGTATTTACACCCTCTAAACACTAAAATCGAGTTCACACACGGTAAATCCTCAGAATATGCCTAATATAAACATTTTCAATTTTATTATGTAGGCTGGGTTTGTCTAATTTGGGGATCTGTTTAATCAATGTGTGTTTGTATCTCACCTCTGAGCTTTGGGTCCGAGATTGGCTTTCTTCGTCGTTCTTCGTTCTCACCTTTTTCAGGAGGTTTCAAAGTATCTGCTGCAGCTAGGATTTGAATGTCTTGAATGTCCTAAGCTTGTTTTAATGTGTTTTGTTTGACAACAGCGGAGGAATAGCAAAAATTCCTTTCACAATTCCAGAGATAAAAGACTAGACAGACAATTACAGACATTTCTGCTAACATTTTTAGTTGTGTCATTTAGAATGGATGCATGTATGAACATAGATTTCTGCCGAGAGTAAGAGCATGCTCTCTCTCACACGCACACGCACACACACACACACACACACACACACACACACACACACACACACACACACACACACACACACACACACACACACACACACACACACACACACACACATCCCCCCCCGGTGTACCTTTGTTTGTTGTGTTTCACAAATGAGATGGCTGAGACTGGGAGAATTACTGCAAGATGTGCTAAGTACAATATCAAGACCTCAAGAAGACAGCTATCTGCCTCAATATGTTCAGTTTACACAGTCTACGTGTGTGTGTGTGTGTGTGTGTGTGTGTGTGTGTGTGTGTGTGTGTGTGTGTGTGTGTGTGCAGGTGATTACAGTCTGAAGGCTCAACCATTTACCTTGGCCTGAACAATAGAGCGCTCTGAATAGGAGCCTTGCACGTGCTTTACTATAATGGCCTTCCTCGACCATGGGCTCTGCATGCGTGTGTGTGTGTGTTGCTGCGTTTTCATGCTCTTGCTGCAAAGAGACGATGTGTGCAGCACGGCTGTATAATTACAGTCTGAGACTTCATACAGATGGTTACATTCAGCAAAGAGGGTTATGGCTGGGGGACTGGGAAGGTGTGAGAGAGAGAGAGATGGAGCCAAGCAAGGGATGTATTAACATAAAGTAGAGGTGCTAGAGCATATGAGCTGGAGATCCAGACAGCCTGTTCTCCAACGTAAACCACAGAATAGGTTGTTTGTCAATATGGGCGAAACCACCCACATGAGCGGTCGCTGGCACAGCGCCCCCTGCAGGCTGGTCGAGGAAACAGCAACACGTCGTGTATGTCAAGATTCTTCCTGCCAAAACAAAATGGATGAAATTTGTTTGAATGAAATTAGAGATGTCCGATATTATCGGCCCACCGATATTATCGGCCCGATATTAGCATAAAAATGTAATATCTGTCAATATCGGTATCGGATTTTTTTTGCCTTAAAACCGATTTTTTTTATTTTTTTTTATTTTATTTTATTTATTCATAGCTCAAATAAATGTTTTCAAAATTGTGCAGTACAGTGCACATTGTAATTGACTCAAATTTGTGCATTTATTCAATTAAGGTTATTGAGTTTTAGTTAAAGAAACACTGCTATGTTGCACATAGTTGTTCAGGTACAATGTTTTATCCTTTGTGAAGTCAAGTTTGCCCTATTTGTTGTGGGCATTGTCAAGATTATCTCAGGGAGAGTGTAATCCAAACTGTTGTCTGAGACCATTAAAAAAATAAAAATAAACATGGCACTTTTCCCTTAAATTAAGTTGAAGTATTTTTCTTATTTTGCACAGACAATGTTAACATTTGGAAAGCCTTGTTGCATTCAAGAATGCATCCAGTGGGCATCACAATAACATTAAGCATGTTGTGTTAATTCCACAACAGGAGATATGTAATGTTACCTAAATTAGGTTTGAGGAAAAATAACCCAAATATCGACATCGGTATCGGCTGATATCGGAATCGAAAATTTAGAGTTGGACAATATCGCATATCGGATATCGACAAAAAAGCCAATATCGGACATCCCTAAATGAAATACATAAACATGTTCGATGAACACAATATTCTGAAAACCCCCAAACATATTGATTCTATTTCCTGTAATAGGAGGGGACGTTGTGTACACAACGTTAGCACCGTTCACGTTCAGGGAACGTTTAGCTCCGTTTAGGAGTTGCGTGTAAAGTCATTTACACAAACCTAGATGAAGATGTACCACCTAAGTAAATAGTGCAAATAATTTGACTCAATTTTATTTGTATAGCCCTTAATCACCATTACAGTCTCAAAGGGCTTAACAGGCCAAATATTTGTGACGGCCCGCTTTACCCATGCCCCCACCAATTTAGCCTGCTTTTACGCCAAACAATAGCTCTGCTCCAAACCACAGCTCACTGGTTGCCATAACAACGTTCAGTGTGGCAGCTGAGCTGCCATAAATTGTGTTGTTTTTGTCGTAAACTAGGTTCCGCTGGCTAGGAAATTGACGGATACGCCAAGGTGCCTTTTGAAGGCCAGCCGCAGTTAACGCTGTTTAGTTGTAATTAATAAGTTACTTTCTTAATCAACGTGACTCGTAATCTTTTTAATCACTGTCTGGGGCTAGTTATGTCACTCCGAGAAATGCGCACAGACAGATTTGGATCATCAATGAACCTGATGATTCAAGTATTGCAGAAGCAAAGAATCGTAATCCCACTGGATCCATTTCCCCCCATTCCCAGTATACTGTCTCATATTCCGGCACATTCTAAACGATTAATCATTTTGTATGGGGTATTTTGAAAACCTTGAAATCTTGAAATTACAGACGGATGAAAAAATACGATTTTTTTTTACCGGTCCTAGGTCACCAATAAAGGTCACCTAGGTGACCTTTATTGGGCTCCTCCAGACAAAGAACGTACGCTGGTGGTGTATTGGGTTGAAAGCGCCTTATTGTCGACGTTTGTAGACAATGCTGTCAGCTGGTGCACCATGCTGCCATGCAGGTGATCCCTCTGAGTGTGTGCGGTGATGGCTGATTCGATCTGTGCACGTTGATTGCTCAAGGTGTGCAGCCTTACCCAGACCCAGAGTCCATTCAGCCGGACTCAGAACAGTTGAGGCTGCCTCAACGAGCCATCATCCACACACAGTCTACAGTCAGTAAACCATTGGTGAGGCCAGCATGACTGCATTCAGACTACAATGTGAGTGCATAGAATATCCATAACAGTAGTAATAGTAGCAACATCTTAATTTGGGACCGTCAACAATTATTGTCTTGTTTCTGCCATGCTGTGTATAGTATCATACAGGCCAAAGGCTTTCCCAATGTCTTTTTTTACAAGACAATTATTTTAGGTGGCATGCTGTTTGAACAGGGACAACCTAAGCAGACTGTTTGTCCATAGCAGGTTTTTCGTTTTTTAACTAGTTGTGCTATTACTAGTTATTTCTCTTGCTTATCTAGTGTCTTCTGATGGCAGATCTTTTTCCTACATCCATTCCAGCCTTCCTATAATTCAAACATATGCCACCAGGACTAAAGTCAGTTGTCATGTGGTTGTAGATTCTCTCTCTCTCTCTCTCTCTCTCTCTCTCTCTCTCTCTCTCTCTCTCTCTCTCTCTCTCTCTCTCTCTCTCTCTCTCTTCCCCCCCCCCCCCCACTCTCTTAATCTGTCATTGTCTCGAGGCGATTACACAGGGATCCAGAGTGAGATTGAGGGGTGGTGGGCCGGCCCTTAATCCACACATTTAGGATAGCGGTTAATGTACAGCGAGGATAACGCTCGTGTCCACAGGCAGCGTCTTTATGTCCGATGGTGATTTTTCCCCGTCTTCTTTAAACGAGCTTCACAGCGGCTTGGCAGTGTTTACACTCTCTAATAACAAGTGGTGTCTTTCGGGGACCCTGTGCGTCCTTTCCCCATTCAGCCGTCACTCTGGCTTTAGCCTAATCCCCCCCCTCCCCCCCCTCCGCTGTGCCCACCTCCCCCCCCCCATGCACCCTACGGTACCGCCACTCCCAAACAAAACTCAAGATTTCAATTTTTTCACTGTAATTGCCTGTTTCTTTCCCGGTAATCCCGCCACACAACCCGCCTCGCATCACGCCAAGATTGGAGATTTGGAGAGTTCTGGTAGGAGTGCGTCGGGGGGCCGTGTCGCCCCCTCGCCATCTTAGCGGCGATGGCGTCGGCGGGCGGCGAGGCGGCGAGCGGCCGGCACGCGACACATGTCCGGGCTGAGGGAGGAGGAGGAGCGGGGGACAATGGGAGCGAGCGTTAGAGGGCGAGGACGGGGCTGCGTGGTTCTGATAAAAAAAAAAAGTAAGAAACGATCACGTCTCTGCTTGGATGGCCGGCCGGCGCTCCCCGAGCCGTGAGCCGTAATCTGCCTCCGCACGCCGACGGCACCCTGAGGACGGGGCCAGAGCCAAGGCGGGGGGATGTGTTCAACTGTTCTGCTACTGCTACTGCTCCGTACTACTCCTCCCCTCCGTAAAATTCCTTTCCGGTATGTCCGTAATATACGTTCAAAAAATGTAACTTTCGCCGTCGTTTTACGGACATACCGTGTGAAAGTTTTCACAAAAAGTGTAAGTACCTGGCAGGCTAAACTCCTCGCCGATCTCTTTCCAAGCCTGGTTGGTTTTGTTTTTATCTCTGTATATGTCGATCCTCATGTTCCAAAGTACCGGTCTCCTAAAAGCGGCCATTATCATACGCTCCCCCGTCTTTTGTCCGTAAATGAATTCATGTCCGTACGTAAAACACTAGCGACTCCTTCCGTAAATTTACGGAAGCACGGATACGAAAAACATACGTATGTGGAAACGAGGCGTAAGGTCTATTCCTCAACCGATTGGATCAGCCGTAACAAATCTGATTCCAGATATTTCCTGTCGGTGCATATATATTTGTTAATCTTTCGTTGAAGTACGACTTGCCAGATCCGATACAACTATTGGCTAAAAGCTAACGGCTCCATCAATGCTAACCTCTACAACTTCAGCCATTGTATAATGGCTCAGTGGGGGTCACTGATTGGCTGACGGGTCCGGAGCTCAGCCTCCCATGTCGCAGCGGTTCCAAACGGATGTCTCAAGGAACCGACTGTTCCTGCTGTATTGCGTCTGCTGGTCATCTGCTCTCCGAGCCCAGCTCTGCTGTAGTCACTGCAACTACTGGTGTTAACACCACTCCTTCCACCCGTAGTTCATGGTACTAGCACTTCGTCAACGTGAATGTGCACCAGAGAGACACGCCGTCGTGGTGTGACCCTCACATACTTGTTTTGTAGAAGTAACCGTCTTTTATTTACAAATAATGCATATTGCAATGTCAATCTTTTGCTATTCTATAGCCAAACCATTCCTCAAATGTATTATCCTTCACTAAGATAAAAACTGAAACTTCCTACAACAGGATACCACTCCTAAGTTGAACTAAATGATTATGCAAGAACCATAGTATTACTGCAAGGTACTAACTATTGCAAGATCACCTAATATGATGATAGATGGTGGACACAACATGATCCTCGATAATATGCCCCTTCTATCCCCCATCCCGAGGCCCATTGCGCATGTTTTTCTCCCATCATCAGCAGAAAGCATGGCTCTATTGAATGTGATGATAGGACACCTGGTCTCCGAGAGACAATGGAGAATGAGTAGCAAAATGCTGTGGCGTCCCTCTCACTATAGGCAGGGTGCAGCAAGCGTCGAGAGGCTGACAATGCACACACCTATCCTGTTCTAGTCCCATCCCTTCCACTACACATCGCCCACCCCGTAGATATTGCTTGTGGCAAAATAACCACAATCATTTGATCCTGCTGTAAATTGAAACCATGGATGATTTGATAAAAACATCCCTATTACCTCCTGCACCGTGGTAGGGCCAAGCCTGAAGCCCCCCTCCCTGTCAGAGGACGCATTGAGCCACAGTTGACTGGGTGTGAACTCACACCCTGCCGCCCCCCCCTCCTCCTCCTCCTCCTCCTGCCTCATCCCACCCCCCTCCTCCCCCACCTCCTCCCTCCTCCAACCTCCCCCTCCCCCTCCTCCTCCTTCCCCTTGCCCTCTCTAACTAACTGTGCTATCATCTTCAAGAGGACAGAAAAAGCCTTTGATTTTCTTTCTAATTTGGTGTGTAGAGGGGTAGTAAATGTTGGGCTGTTACCCAAGTGCCCTCCCCTCTCTCTCTCTGTCTCTCTCTCTCTGTCTCTCTCTGTCACTGTCTCTGTCTCTGTCTCTCTGTCTCTGTCTCTCTCTCCCTCCCTCTCCCCCTCTCCCTCTCCCCCTCTCTCTCTCTGTCTCTCTCTCCCTCCCTCTCCCCCTCTCCCTCTCTGTCTCTCTCTCTCTGTCTCTCTCTGTCACTGTCGCTGTCTCTCTCTGTCTCTCTCTCCCTCCCTCTCCCTCTCCCCCTCTCCCTCTCTGTCTCTCTCTCCCTCCCTCTCTCCCTCCCTCTCCCCCTCTCTCTCTCTGTCTCCCTCCCTCTCCCCCTCTCCCTCTCTGTCTCTCTCTCCCTCCCTCTCCCCCTCTCCCTCTCTGTCTCCCTTCGCACCTGTCCACGGTTCACAGATGTGTGGCCATCGCCTCGTGCACATCAGCGCTGAGGCTTCCATCTCCGTCATCTCTGGCGCCCGGACGCGCTTAAAACAATCAGGCGGCATTTAGGCTGAGCACAGGCCAGCTGCACTGGCATTACCACCATTCACACACACACACACACACACACACCGGCAAGCACACACACACACACGCACACGCAGGCACACACACACGCACCGGCAAGCACACACAGACACACGCACGCGCAGGCAGACACACACACACACACAAACACACACACACACACACACACACACAGGCACACATGCACGCAGGTACGCACATAGGTATGCACGCACACCCACACGCAGACACACACACACACACAGTGACACACGCAGGCAAACACACACACACAGGCACGCACACAAGCGCACAAAAGCGCACATATGAACCTCCTTGCCCAAGCACACAGTACACTGTGATATAAGCCGATATCTCTCTCTAAGTGAGATGTGAGAGTGAGTGGTTTTCTGAGCGTCATTAAAAAGATTGTCTTCATCTACTTCCTGGTTTGTTCTTTATAAAGCCCTCATTTGTCTCTGTTCTCACTGTCCTGATCCGTCTCCCTGCCTTTGATTGCACCTCAATAGTGTGTGTGTGTGTGTTTGTGTTGTAATAGTTTTTCTTTTATTTTACTTTGTTTGCTTGTGTGAGATGGAGAAGGGACGAGAGGTGTTCTGTGTGTTCTGACCTGCCCCCCCTGTCTCCTTTTGACTCTTGGACCCTAGTTTTGGGTCGGGGGGGGGGCGTTGTGGATGACACAATGACACCACTCCTGCTCGTGATGTCCTTGACGTCCACCAGGTCTGGGCGGGGTCATGGATGTGGTGACCCCGCCCAGCCCTGTGAGCCCCCCCTCCCGCTGATGCATGATGGGACGACGGGTGCTACACGGCGCGTGTATTGATGTCGGCGGGGGCTGTCGATGTGCAGCCGGGCGACGCGGGCAGACGGGGAGACACCGAGGACTTCATCAATTACCTGAGAGTCCTCGACCGGCGTTTCAGATGACCCCGGCCCCCCCCCCGGGTTAATAGGCTATCACAACCCCCACCTCCACGGACCCCCAACGCACGCACCAACACGCAAACACATCCCGCCACGGGGGGAATGGGGCCGGCCCAGTGGCCGCGCTCCCTCTCCCTCTCTCCTCCTCTCCTCTCTCCTTTGTCCTCCTCCTGCCCCTGCAGCCCCCGCCTCTAAACCCTGCGCCATCATCAGCCCCCTTTCTCAATGTGTGTGTGTGTGTGTGTGTGTGCGTGTGCATGTGCGTGTGTGTGCGTGAGTGTGTGTGTGTGTGCGGGCCTTTGTGTTCCACTCAGGGCCTCCCTTATGGAAGTGGGCGTGTGTGTGCCCCCAGCCCTGACTGTGTGTGTGTTTGCGTCGGGCCTGGGAGTCTATCGCCGTTATCTTTTAACTTTACCAGCGGTGTTAAATTGAAGGCAGTGATGTGGAAGAGGCTTCTCTCTGCTCTCTCCTTTTATTCCGACATGATATCACCCTGCTGCTCACCGTGTCGCTCCCCTTCACTCCTGCTTATTCCCTCTTATCTCCCCCTCTCTCCCGCCCCCCTCCTAATCGTATTCCCCCCTTTCTCTATCTTCTTTCAATTGCATCTCTTCCATTAGTTCATATTTTTCTATCCCTTCGTACTCTCTCAAACTTCTGTCAAAGTATCGAACGCGGTTTGTGTGTGTATGTGTGTGTGGGTGTGTGTGAGGTGGGTTCTTTATATATATAATATAGTTATATAAATAATATTGTAAACATACATAATGTATCTATATATCTACAATAAAGTTCTATATATCATATTGTAAACACACATAATGTGTATGTGTGTGTGTATATATATATATATATATATATATATATATATATATATATATATATATATATATATATATATATATATATAGAATACCATTCTATTTATCCTATAGCAGGGATACATAATGTAATAGTTCTATACATTCGTTTTTATCTTATCTATAATATTGAAGCTGGGGATTGGCGTGCGTTATAGTGAACCTGAGCTGTGTCCCGGCTGTGATTTCCCTCAGTCCTCTTACCTCTGGATGATCACCGCCGTGCTGCTGTTCATCCCCGCCTGAGCTAACAGTACTAAGGGACAACAGATTATTACTTGTTTGCTCATTAAATCCTTTATTTCGCTCCGTTCAAACCAAGAGTTTAACAACTGGGACTGGACGGCTGACAGCAACACACACATTGTCGTGCACACTAGCATGCTACTACTGCGTAGGTCTACACCTTACCGCCGGCCTGCCACTTTAGATCATCTACTTTTACCGGGAAGCTTCCCTTTATCGTGCGACCTGATGAGAACACACTAAGCGCAGTGTTGCAACAGTTATACCCTTCATCTTCATCACCTCAAGGAAGAAATAACTACGTTCGACTTACTGTTGTGTAAAGTTATATAGGTAATATTGTATACGTGCATAATTATATAGTTATTAAGAATATTGTTTGCAAATTGGATACATAATGTAACTATACATAACATATAGTTCTATTTATCATTTTATACATGTGTCTATCTATATAATATAGTAATACACATAATATTATTCACAGAATTAAATCTGTATACATATCCAATTGAATGATTCAATTGTTTAAAATAGTTAGATATTTATATATAACATTGTATATGCATACATAATGTTTGTATGTATATTCTTTAAGCAATTGACTTCATAGGCCTTGGCCGAATAATTCCTCACCCGCATAATGTAATGGGATAATATCTATCTGTATATCGCACATTAGGTATTGCACTCCTTTTTGTGATGCGTTGTGTATAGTTTTTGGTCTGGACTGTGATAGCTCACACAGACATTTAATTTAAATAAACATTCATTCATAAAGAAACAAGTCAGCTGTGTATAAACACAGAAGATCACACACACACACACTTGTCCTCCACAATACCACAGTTGGGGCGTGTGTTTCACTAAAACCTTACGGTACAGCCTTAACAGCAGAAGTGTGTGTGTGTGTGTGTGTGTGTGTGTGTGTGTGTGTGTGTGTGTGTGTGTGTGTGTGTGTGTGTGTGTGTGTGTGTGTGTGTGTGTTGTGTATGTTTGTGTGTGTGTGTGTGCGTGTCTGCCACGGTGATGAACTTGCTGTGATAGTGCATGTACCATGACTCCATTGAGAACTATCTCTCGCTCAGATGTCACCCCTCACTTCATTTTCTTAATGAGTAAAACACAAACACCGCCCTCTCTCGTCCTCCTCCTCCTCCTCCTCTCCGTCGCACTCCCTCTCTGTCTCTCTTCCATGTCTCTCCACCCTCTCATCCCATCCCATCACAATGGCCTCTGTTTCCTTTGATTATTAGTCTTAGCTTCACGGCATATTAAATACGGCATTTCCCTCATCAAATGTGTATTTCATTTTTAAGTATCATAAAAAGTAGTCAAATCTTAGTTATCATAGTTAGTAACAGTATTCGGTTTAAGGTTTTGGAAGTAATATCCCTATATTTGTAATTTGCTGAATACTTGCCGCAAATAGGTTTAAACATTTTCACCCGGAATACGTTTAGGTTTGCGACCTAAAGTGCTTCATTTTGGTAACTCCACTACTCACCAACACAACAGAATCTCCCACACACATTTATCTGACCTTGAATTATTTGTGTGTGTGTGTGTGTGTGTGTGTGTGTGTGTGTGTGTGTGTGTGTGTGTGTGTGTGTGTGTGTGTGTGTGTGTGTGTGTGTGTGTGTGTGTGTGTGTGTGTGTGAGAGAGTGTGTGTGTGTTTGTGTGTGTGTCGGGCTGTGTGTCATTGTGTGTTTGAGCCTTGCTGTCACTTGGGCGTCACACACACACACACACACACACACACACACACACACACACACACACCCCCCCCCCCCCCCCCCTCCCAATGCGTGTGAAGCCTATTGAAGTGTCTGTGTGAAATAGACTTTGTTCAGGTGGTCACTTTGTTTTCATGCTGATATTATTCGTTTGAGGAGGAAGATCTTCCATTCCTTTCTTCCCGCTCCTCTTCCTCCTCCGGCTCTGCCTGCCTTGAGCTCCTGGTCGTGGGATTAGCCGCCAGAGAAAATTCAGGGTAAAATTAGCCCCCGCCTGCTCAGGCCATCCGCAACCATTGATTTTCTGCTGTAGCTGGAGAGACTGAGAGAGAGAGAGAGGGGGAAAGGAGATGGAGTTACTGTGGTGCTTAATGTCCTTAATACCAGTCCACTGAGGGTTTGTTTCTCGCTCGTTCGTGCTCTCTCTCTCTCTCTCTCTCTCTCTCTCTCTCTCTCTCTCTCTCTCTCTCTCTCTCTCTCTCTCTCTCTCTCTCTCTCTCTCTCTCACACAGACTATCTGTCTGTCTCTTTCTGTCTGTCTGTCTGTATCTCACTCTCTTTCTCACTTATCTCTCCTTCTTTCTCTCTTTCTCACTTATCTATTCTTCTTTCTCTATATCTCTCTGGCTCTCTGACTATCTGTCTGTTTATCTGTCTGTGTCTCTTTCTATTTGTCCATCTATATGTCTGTCTGTGTGTGTGTGTGTGCTCCCCTGTCATCCCCCCTCTCTCTCTCTCTCTCTCTCACTCTCACACTCTCTCTCTCTCTCTAAGGTCTGACAATAATGTGGCCATCAGAGATTATATGACTGACTCTCCTTACAAATCCCAATATTACCTTAACGCTGTGTGATGTTGGGAAGCCCAAATCACACTTTATTCACTGAGAATATGGCGAAGGAGAGTAGTTAGGAAAACTGGTAATTATGTTGCAATTAAATGCTTTTGTTAGCAGGGTTAGAGGACATTACATAGTTCACAGGGTGCCTTCACACTCAGCACACTTTCGCAATATCACGGCCTGAAATAAACGTTTTAATGTACATTTTGCGCCCGCTACTTACAAAGGAATGGAGCAATTTAAAAAAGGGAATAAAAAGGTATAGGAATGTATTACAAGATGTGAAGCGCAGTTTGCTCGGTGCTATGTGGATCACAAGACCACAAGTCTGGACGCACAAGGCCGTCTGAAACAGCCACAGTGCGCTGGTGAAAGGTGTTCAGTTTAGGAAACTTACATTAAATACGACAACTCATTAAAGGCCAGAAATGGTCCATCCCTTAGTCTATCTATCGTGTCAACAAGCAGCATTGGCCTAAACATGAATATATTTTTTTGTTTTCTCTGTTTCATGGTTTCAATTGGGGTGCATGCTCACATGGAAAGATGTAATATTTTTTGTTCGTTTGGAAATCCCGTAGTTATGAGTCCTTTGTGTAATATAGCTCTAATGATGCACAAGTGTGTGGCCGATCTTTGACGTATAACATCGGATTCAGCTGATCACAACAGACTATCAAATGCTTCTTGCACATGATGGAATTTTACTTAATCTTCTAATCAATTATGTCATTAACTGGATAAGATAAAATGTAATTTCGACCGGACACAACTAGAATAGATTAGATGAGGCTTTGATGAGAACTATTCGACTATACTTCCTTATATCTGTGTAGCAGCAGACGTTCAAACCACCTCCTCCTCACAAGTAGAATGTGCAGCCTTGCCTTCTCTTTCACACCCGGCCCACCTCTCTCTCGCTCTCCTTCTCCCGCCTCTCTTTAATAAGCCGGCCTTTCTGCTGTTCCTCACCTCGGCCCTCTCACCCCAGCCTGTGTCATCTTGTCCGTGGCCCACCTCTACGCCCGGGTACGTCTCGTAGATGCTGTAATTTCCTTGGCCCGGCTTGATGTTTATTGTGAGGCTGAAATTGAAAATGGGCTGTAATGGAGCGAGGCTGCCAGCCTCCAGACCCATTCTCCATCTCAATGACTCGCTCCTTTTCAATGGCATCGACGTGGCGCTCTTTGTGGAGCTCGTACCTAATCAACCTGGGGCCTGACCCGCGCTCCGGGCGCTGTCGGATTAATGATAAAATCGTTGGTTCAAACAATTATTCGACCTGAAATGGCTGCCCATTTTATTCAGAAAATTAAAGAATGTGAAATTAATTTTCTCCCCCCCCCCACGCCCCACGCCTCCCCCAGACACACACGCCGCTGTACAGACCCCCGTTCTGCTGATCTCTGCCCTCTGAAACTCTTGATTTCAGATGAAAGACTCGTACCTCTGCGAGCTCCTTCTCTTTGTTTCCTCCCTGGGGGGTTCTCGTGTAGCCGGCTGGAGATCCACCGTCGAGCAGCCTGGGCCTCTCTGTCCGCCTGCTCCTCCAGGGCGGACTGACTCTTCCTTTAATACCTTGGACTTACACACTTGCTGACTGTTTCTTTATGAATCAAGTAAAGAAGTGTCAGCCATGGTTATGAGTCATATGTGTCTCTGTTGACGTCAAACTTCAGTATGATGTACGGTCTCCCAGACTATTCGTCTCCCTCACTTCCACTTGGGGGAGATTCTAACAACTCAACCGAATCATCAGGAAGCCCGGGAATCAGTCAGATGTCGTTCACCCAAAAAAGAGAGTTGTTGCATCGTACACATGAACCTGTGTTGTACACACACTTGATCCAGCGTTGCATGTTAGTTTTCACGAGGCTGGTTGCTTTGAAAAATGTATGCTTATCTATAAGAGCCCCGTAGCTTAGCAGTGGAACCCACTCAGACTAGCTGATGCGTGGATATTTGTGTGAAGAGTGGAGGTTAGATATATGCAATTGGCAAATGCCACGACAGTTTTGCATAACACAAAAATTGCATACAAATGCTTTCTTTCCTCTTTCTCTTATGTTGACAGACTTCCCAAAGGATTTACCCCCCCTCCTACCTTATTTTTCGTTCTTTTGAGCCATCGCATGTGGCAGTATATCTTCAGGTATATAAGCATTTCAAAAGATATGCATATTTGGATTACAGATCAGGTGCCCGGGGAGCGGTCTAACTCTGATTGTGTCACTGTTTGATTACTCGCAACACCATATCACCGCCATCAGCCATGCTCCCTGCCTTAAGTCAGAGACAATGGCCCGTCTTAAAGGGGGTCTCTCATTGGAGGGCTGCGAAGCGGCTTCCAACCGGACCCCCTCACACCACCCGGTTCGCCATAGTGGCGTCGGCGGGTAATTACCTGGTAGGATTGATTCCCCTTCGCGAGACCATTTCGTCACCTCTCGAAAGAATTGCTAAGAGGCTTATAGTAAGCCGGCGCGCGCGCCCGGCTCACCTGGCGGCTCCTGGCTGGCGTCCCCGCGGGCCCCTGGGCCCCTGGGCGGATGTTGACTTGTTGGTGGGGGACGCAGCTCGCTGCGTGG
>NC_044059.1:29623404-29632446 GCF_902167405.1 Gadus morhua | reverse complement strand
GGGAATATTTCCCTCTCTGCTGGCTCACTCAAAAAAGACTTATAAAATAGAGCAAGTGCGGGGTCGTGATCACCTGCTTCAGGCCGCGGGGGGAATTTTGCTTTTCATCTGTAAATGCGAAAAAAGAAAACTCGAGAACCAGGATTTGAGACGAAAGTTACATCATTTATGTTCAAGCTGTTTGGTTTAATGTTGAGTGAATAATATAAATGTCTCATGGGGAAAAAAGCATATTCAATGTCAAACAGAACACGGGCGGTAACGAGGGCTTTCTCTAACGGCTTGGGTTTAATTCCGTTCACTTCGGGTCGCCCCTCTGTCCGCAGCTTGTGACGTCACCCCCCCCCCCCCCCCCCCCCCCTCCACCCAGCTCCCCGCACCGTGGTGAAAAATGAAAGTGGCTCGAGATGGATTAGGTCCGAAAAACCCGTTGTGCGCGCGTGCGTGGCTGTGCGTATGCCTGCTTAAGCAGGGGTGACCTAATTAAAAAAATAACATAGGATACACTAATCTATAATCGCGTATCTTCCATCAACAAACATAACATATGTTGGTTAAATGTTTACTATGTTGGCCAAAGGTTTATTCTCAAACATGTTCCACGATAGAGTTACTGTCACTCCCTCGGATCGGTTCGTTTTCAGATCGAAACGAACGGTGGCCTCTCTGAACGACACTTTATTAACCATGAACCTTTTATTATTTGGGCCTCTTAATCGCTTGGAGCATGCATGCAATAACCATAGGTCTACTCGCTGAGACAAACACACACACACACACACACACACACACACACACACACACACACACACACACACACACACACACACACACACACACACACACACACACACACACACACACACAGAGGACAGGGGTATCATAGATAACATCTGGGAGGTTGTTTTTTTTAACCGCGGGCCACACAAAAAAACGCGGAGGCGCGCACGCTTCCCACCTGTTGCAGTCCGCATATCCACGATCGGGCCTGCACGCCCCCCACCACACGGACGGATGAGGGGAGGGGGGGGGGTTATGTTTTTAAGATGGTGTAAGTGGGGGAGACGAACGGAGTCATGAGGGTGCAAAAAAACCTCGGAACACGTTTCAGGTGTCACTCTTATATGCACCAAGAAGACCAATCAGCAGTCACCTTATTACTGCGCCATATTTGAGAATCACCCTCACAATAATGGCAGATTAACTGCGCTTCAAACACTCAGAGTATCATTTGCATTCATAATGGCTATCCATACGGGCTATAATAACTATAATCATAGAAGCATTCGACTTGTTATGTGGTTGATTTTGTGTTACTAGGCCACCTCTAGGATATTTGCATTGAATAGTCCCTTTAGGCAACCGTCCTTCAAAATTTCTGAATAAGTAACGAAGGTTCGACACGAGACCGTTTAACTGTGTTTTTATTAGGCGTCACGACGCCTTTATTAAACAGCAGATACTTTGAGAATAAATCACTTTTTGGATCGCAGAAGTTAAATCTAGGTAGGCCAATATATTGTTTTAACTCTGATTGTGACGAGGTATAGGCTCAGCGACATAAAGGCTTATAAATGATATGGAGATGGCAGGACAAGATCTTTGGTTTTTGTAAACATTAATAATTCCTTCAGCGCATAGGCCTCGTGCCAACAGGCCTGATAACAGCATCATCTACAGAGAACAACACGCCTTCCATCACAGATCAATTGTGTTTTGTTGGCTGTTATTACTACTTATGAATTATTTTTTTATATAAAAATACTATAAGCGCAGAACATGGACACAGGTTTTCTAAAACGTTCACAATGTCTCAAAAAGCACGAGGAACCTGATCATCAAATTAATCCTATATATAATGCATCTGCTTTTTCAATATGTCCACCACAGCACGGTGACAGCACTTCATAACTTCAAAGACCCATTGCTCAGTATAGGGAAAACCACCCCGCATAAAGGCCTCGAGGCCCCGCAGGCAAGAAGAGATTTAATAGATCTAACCACGACCTATTCTTTATTTTCTTTATTTTTTAGACGATGTTTATAGCTATTACAACCAATTCAGCGGTTCATATCAATAATTAAGGGACAAGCAACGATCCCTTGACCTCTTGAAGGTCCGGCTGGGAGCAAGGAAGTAGTTGTAGGGATAATAGCGACGGGACGAGGGCCTCTTCAAATATTCATCTGGCGGTTAATGTGAGCCGCAGTCCCCCGGGAGCCCGGCGGCAACAGACGCTTTCCCTCTCGGCTCCCCTGGCAGCGAGCAGCCCAGCATGGCATCTAATCCACCCCCGTACTTCACACAAACACACGTTAGGTTTAAGGCCGTTATGTTCAGATACGAGCGCGCAGTGAGCTCATCAAGCAGATGATTATGATGAGTGAAAGGCCGGCAGAGAGGTCTGCGTGTCTCGGTGGAAGCGAGACCTCGTTTGGTTAGATGCGGTGGGGGCCCATATAGCGAGGAGCCTGAACCATGAGAAGGGAGGTTAACGGGGAACAGCAGGGTCCGTTTGATTAAACATTAAATTAAACGGCCATACTCGAGCCTGTATGAAGGTCTTTAATCACGGGAGAACCCGGGACGGTGGTCCCGCTCTCTTGAGTTCCTGGAGGAAATCCCCAGGCTGCATTCAGGCCTAATTGGACAACTAGAATGATCTGCCGGCCTTAGTGATGTGATAACATATGGGACGATAAGGGGACTGGACGTTGGGCTGCTGAACGTCACCATACATTTTTTGAAGCAAGGAATCATTGTTTCTGAATAATTTTAGAATATATTTAACGAGGAGACCTGGTCTAGGCCCATATTATTGTAGGCGATAGGCCTATACACAAAAAAGTTTGTACATTGGATTAAAAATAAATGTTTGAAACATCCATTGAGTGGTGTACACTCAAACAATGTAACATACACTAAATGTAGCAGCGATTGATTTTATAAATATAATAATATTCTTAAAGGTACCTGGCAATCTTCCACATTTTGGTGAATAATTGGTCCATTCTACAGAAGGTAACAAAGTTTTCCTGGAAGTGGATCTCTGGCCGTCCAAAGCACCGCGACCATAACCCGCTCAACTAGAAGATAGAAATGTAGTTAATCGGAGTATAATCAATTTCCTTCATTGAATTTAACTCAAAACCTAACAAAAAAATAGTCCATTCTTGTTTGGTGAATAAATTCATCTTACTGCGTGAGGATAATAAAACAGCTACTATGCCTACTAATAATAATAATATATTCCCATTCATGACAATATTTTCCATAGGCCTAGATAAAGTTTGGTTTTAAAATAGGGAAAGAAAGGCCCAGGGTGTACAGGAAATTGTTATTACCAAGCAACCTTAAATCCTTGCAAAAAACAATACAATTGCAATTCAATTAAAACACAATTTGAAGTATCCAAATTTCCAAAATTTATTCATTTCAAACTGCATATTGACGAAAAACTCAGCTGAAATTGTATCTGTTATAAGGATGGTATTAGTTCCAGTTTATATATTTATATATACATGGAGAGGTTTGGTCCTGCGTAAGAGACCACCATTTTAAAATACAACTACGGGAATGGAATTGGAAATAAAAACTTAAAATATCACAGTAAATATACAGAAATTGTACAAATCATTAAAAATAAAGAGCACAAGCGTCATACCTCTAACATATGAAAAGTGGGAGACGGAATATAAATTAACCTATGTTTAAGCACTGAGGGAAAAGGCAATTTAGCATTTTTTTGAATGAAATTAAAATGTTTCTGTTATTGACCTTAAAGTAAAAGTATTTTTACCTGCTTGGTTTATCTTTCCCTTCCCTCTCCAGTCTGCAGCGGCCTAATAAAGACGCCTAATCGCTTCTTCCAATTATCATTATTTTTTCTGCAGAACTGACGTTTCATAAAAATGTAACCTCTTGCAGTTCAACAATTTCATCTGATTGTAATGTTTCTTCGATAAATACTGTACAAAATGTGATTGCAATAATAAAACATTTGATTGCGACTCCCACTTTCTCTTCAGTGAAGAGGAGATCCCTTCAGCCGCGGGCTCCTGCGGCTCGTCTGACGCTTCTGTAAAATAACCAAAGCAAAGAAAGAGTCCTGGGTACTTCTCCTTGAGACTTCTTTACAACTTTTCCCATCCCGATTTTTTTTCTGTACAAAAATAGTCCAGCGTAGTAGTCCAACTTTCTCTTAAAAATGTCCGTTGTTTTCTGTAGTTTTTTTTTCTTGTTTTTGTCTTTGTGTCTCTGGCTCTTCCATGTGTGTTACATGTGTGTTAGGGGCATCGTGCCGTTGATCGTTGAGCCGGGCACGGCGCTCTGGTAATGCCCGGACATGTGTAGCCTTGTCTGGGCTGTCTGCTCGCTCACCTCCGCCCCGGGCAAGTACATACTGATCATGTCCCTCAGATCCCCGCTTTGGCACCCCGGGGCAGCCCTGTGGGACGAGGAGGTGACCACGGGGGGACTTGAAGAACTAGACTCGGACTTCACCACCGAGGAAGGCCCCATGGAGCCCAGAGCCGTCATCCCCGGCGTGGGTTGCTGTGCGTAAGACATGGAGTAGGTGGGGGAACCGTTCATGTAGCTCTGGGAGCTGCTCATCGTGTTGTACTGCAGCGCGCTCATGTCGTAGCGGTGCATGGACTGCATCTGGCCGGCGTTGTGCGCGTTCAGCCCGGGGTGCTGGTAGCTCAGCTGCTCCTGCATCATGCCGTAGCCAGCGTTCGTCCAGCCGTTCATGTGCGCCGCGTAGCTGTCCATCCGCTGGTTCACACCGCCGCCCAGACCGCCTCCCACGCCGACACCGACCCCACCACCCATCCCGTTTCCTCCGGGGGCCAGCAGACCGCCGGGCAGGGTGTACTTGTCCTTCTTCATCAGGGTCTTGGTTTTCCGCCGGGGACGGTATTTGTAATCCGGATGCTCTTTCATGTGGAGTGCCCGCAGTCTCTTGGCTTCGTCAATGAAAGGTCTCTTCTCGCTCTCTGACAGAAGTTTCCACTCGGCGCCCAGTCTCTTGCTAATCTCCGAGTTGTGCATTTTTGGGTTCTCCTGCGCCATCTTCCGCCTTTGGCCCCTCGACCACACCATGAAGGCGTTCATGGGTCTCTTGACCCGGTCCGGACTGTTCTTCTGGTTCGTCCCGTTGCCGGACGTGTTGGTGTTGCCCGTGCCCCCTGTGTTGGTCTGGGGGACAGGGGGCTTCAGCTCGGTCTCCATCATGTTATACATCACCACCGCCTCTCTCGGAACTCCCAAAAATCGAGAAAAATAAGAAAACCTCAAAAAGCCAGAAGAGACAGGAGAGCTGAGGCCGCTGGTAAAGTTACTGGTCGATTTCTCAGGAACTTTTCACTGCAAAAACAACATTCAACAAACCGTTTCTCCCACACTCCGTCGCAGGGTGTGTGTGTGTGTGTGTGTGTGTGTGTGAAAGAGAGAGAGAGACAGAGAGAGAGAGAGAGCTTTCTCCCAATAGGTCCCTGCTATGTTGTGTCCACAAACTTCTCCTGTCGCTTCTCCGAAAAAGAATCAACAAACTACTTCTGCTCCTCTTCGCCGGAGCCTTGACAACTCCAGATAGTTTTTGAACAAGTTAATAGACAACCATTCATGTGATGGGGCTGTCAGTGAATAAATGTTCGACCTGACCAATCAGAATCGTCCCGCTCCTCTGACACGGCACTGGGAGGCAATTAGCATAAGGGGGCGGGGTCTGTTCGGATCACAGCAGGGCCCACATGCTGTCAGCCAATAGAAACATGTTTAACATGGCAAGGCTTTTATATAAACACACACATATATATATATATATATATATATATATATATATATATATATATATATATATATATATATATATATATATATATATATATATATATATCGATGGACCCATATTTCCAGTAGAAAATAAGTCAGCATGCATAGGCTATAGGCAATACCAAATCATTATAGAAATGTAATAAAGTAAACCAAACTCCTAAATTTAAGTAGGATAAACGTTTAGGTTATTTTGATTATAACAACAAAATGTGTCCTCAAATAAAATCTCAAATTGCCTTCATGATTTTATTTCTTAATTAAAAATAAAACGTTTATTGTTTAACAGTAGGAAAAAGGCTTCAGGTTAATGTTGTACTTAAACTATAAAAGCAGTTCATTCGTTGCCATAGACAATACAGCGTTGTTATGTACCTCAATGTTTCTAATTCCAGACTGGCCATAACATGACTACACTTAAATCAAGTCTGAGTTCACCCTCGGCATCGAGGAGGGGCATGTGTGTTGTAGCATTGAAAAGGCTAAGGTAATCCAAGAGGTTTCCTCAGTCTTTTGTTCACACGGATGAGCCTCAATGTTCACGGTTTTGTTTCGGATGTTGTAACAAAAGGCCCCAAAAAACTAAACTTCGCTTCCACTGCGCTGCTATTGTTGTTGTTGTTGTTGTTGTTGTTGTTGTTGTTGTTATTGTTGTTGTTGTTGTGGCTTAAATTAACAATGTTATTAGGCCACATAAAAGCGAAAAAAATGAATTCAAATATTAAAAAATATAACATAGATCATCAAATCGTGTAAAATAAGGCTAATAAACCTCAATGACACAGCTCAGCTTCCATTCAGCCTGATCGATGGCATCGACTGTTTGCCAGCAACACAGCAAAAGATCCACAGTATAGAACGGGTCGAAATTATTTGCCAAGTTTGTCCAAACTATTGAGAGATGGGTGTTGGTGGCTGAGCGCCCCTCTGCGTGACGCCTGCGCCGCCTACCGGCCGAAGCAGGTATGGAAACGTTTTTGAATTGGAGTGCGTCCGTGCAGGTGAACGATTCACTGAGCGATGGTTTGTTTTCAGTATTATAATATAACATTCAAAGTAAATGCAAAAGGTGTTATAAAAAAGGTAACCAACAATAACCTCATCCTGAAAAAAAGTGGACGAACACTATCATCCATACCTGATATTTCCACCCCCCCCGCTCACCCCCCAAACACACACACACACACACACACACACACACACACACACACACACACACACACACACACACACACACACACACACACACACACACACACACACACACACACACACACCGGCTTAATCTAAAAATCTGTAAACTACGCCGGTAGGCCACGAATAATTAATAAAGACGTATCAAGTAGTCTATACATAGCCTATGCACCTGCAATTATTTTATTGAAATGCATGTCTACAAATTAAATCATAATTGAATTTGAACAGGTCAGGGCGCGTTTCTTTTTTTTGTTTTAGCCCATTTGATAACGCATGCTGGAGCGCATAGCCCTGTGCACTCATTATAGCCGGCCCCAGCCACCTTACATAAGATTCATCTTCTGCTTAATAGGCTGCGAGGCGCGACACATGCAGCTCGGCCCATTATAATGCAGAGTTGAAATAGCCCGCTCGGCGGCTATCTGCATCTGAGTGTGTTCCCCGCTACCTCTAATCTGCTTATGATAATAAAGGAACAGCGGGAACCCGGCAACACTCTGAAAGAATGCCCCAGCTAGCCGGGAACGGGTCCTGCATTCAGAGTGACTCTGAATTAAAGCAGTTATTGGACAAAGACCATGGGGGAACTAACAGGGCACACTCAGCCGGACCACTTGTGAGACCCCCGCTAGACCAGGTGGTTGTTCTGCAGACATAACAAACAACTCTTTTCACACGTCCGACATAATTGTGGCAAAAGTATAAAAAAATAAAGCTACAGACTTGCAATTTGATGGAATCACAAACATCCGTGATACATCAAAATCAAAGCGAAGAATTTAGATGCAATCCTGTTTTCATAACCCCAGAAACTTTGGTCAAGTTGTTGACACATCGCGAGTCTTCACACCACCAGAGGTATGCCTATAAGCCAAAGATTTGTCGTTGTTTTGCCTCAATTTATTTTTATTAGGCCTAGGCCTATATAAAATAATCGTAGAGCTGCTATCTTTACTATAAGAATAGTAGGCTATTGTATTCACAAAAATAATTAAGCGAAGACGCAAGACTGACAACTAGTTAAAGTGATACCAAGGGGTGTTGGCCATGTGAAATGATTCAGCCATGTGTGCGTCGCCTGGCCGCTAGGGGCCGTACCAGTGACTGGTAGCAGGGACTCGCCGCGGAATGAATGCTCGCTGACAAACTAGTTGACACGCTATAAATAAAATGCGAAAAAATAAAGTCAGGGAACAACACTGAATTAACATTAGGAACAGGCTAGATAACATCAAATAATGAAATATTATTAATATTATTATATTAGTGATATTGTTTTATTATAAATAATATTGTATTGTTGTTATCAATATTATAATTTCAAGACTACGATCATTATTACTATCCGTAGAAATAATATGTGCTCAACACTCCTTAGCCTATATTAAAACTAATAGGCTACTCGAATAATAACTTATATTAATAATAACTGACAATATAATAATGTCTTCTTCTTCTTCTTCTTCTTCTTCTTCTTATTATTATTATTATTATTATTATTATTATTATTATTATTATTATTATTATTATTATTATCATTATTAGTGGTGTAAAATACAGAATTTAATCCGGAGATTATGAATTTCAATTGAACGTTGAATATATAGGCCTACCTTTCATGTTACGTGAACTGAGCGTTAATAAGATTAGTGGAATTGAATGCCATTAATTAACAAATAAAATAGGCCTATTGAATAATGGGAAAAAAAAAACCACTTTGAATTTATCATTTATGATGCGTCATTAACATTGTGATATTTAGGCCAGGGTGCAAATAAACCTAATGAACCAAAATAAATATCCCAAATAACCAAAAATACATAAATAAATGTAGGCCTACTAAACGAGCACATGAAACGAGTAAAATGTTGTCCTAGTATCGCTGTCGGATTCTGGAGTCCCTTTAACGAACTAAGTAAATCAAGCCGGCAAGCAGTCAGCAAGCAAAGCTCTTCCGCTATGGTGTTTTATCAATCCACTTCACTGCACAATGCACA
Organism: Gadus morhua; assembly: GCF_902167405.1. NCBI lineage: Eukaryota > Metazoa > Chordata > Actinopteri > Gadiformes > Gadidae > Gadus > Gadus morhua. The sequence continues at coordinate 29,623,416 of NC_044059.1, read as the reverse complement.
CACACACGCGCG